>NW_021703783.1:66394069-66502275 GCF_005190385.1 Monodon monoceros
TCTCTCTCTCTCTCTCTCTCTCTCTCTCTCTCTCTCTCTCTCTCTCTCTCTCTCTCCCCGACTCCCCTCTCAGTCTAATGCCTTCAATGCCATCCTACTCCCTGGAATACAGCTGACCTCTCTGCTGATCCCCAGCCCACTCCTGGCACTGTGGCCTGCCGCAGCCACTCACAACCAAAAGCAATTTTGGCACAAATCTTGTCCCGCAATCTCCTTCATAATCATCGCCCTTGTTTCCAAACCCAACCCTAAAATGTGATTGAAAACTGGGCTTGGACATTCTGACAGGTGTGAAATGATATCTCACCGTGTTTTTGATTTGCATTTCCCTGATGACTAGTGATGTTGAGCACCTTTTCACATGCCTGTTGGCTATCTGTATGCTTTCTTTGGAAAAATGCCTATTCAGGTCCTCTGCCCAGTTTTAATCTTTTTTTTTTTATACTGAGTCGTATAAGTTCTCTATATATTTTGGATATTAACCCCTTATCAGACATATCATTTGCAAATATCTTCTCCCATTCAGTTGGTGGACTTTTTGTCTTGTTGATGGCTTCCTTTGCTATGCAAAAGCATGAAACCATAAAACTCCTAGAAGAGAAAAAGAGAACATAGGCGTAACACTCTTTGACATAAATCATAGCAATATTTTCTTGGATCAGTCTCCCAGGCAAAAGAAATAAAGAAATAAAAGCAAAAATAAACATACGGGACCAAATTAAACGTTTTTGCTTTTATACATATATGTATATGTATATATAATGGAGTATTATTATTATATTTACTATATATAATATATATATGTGCTGGAATATTAGTCATAAAAAAGAATGAAATATTGCCATTTACAGCAACATGGATGGACCTAGAGAATATTATCCTTAGTGAAATAAGTCAGACAGAGAAAGACAGATACTATATGATATCACTTATATGTGAAATTTTAAAAATAATATAAAGGAATGCATATACAAAACAGAAACAGACTCACAGACATAGGAAACAAACCTGTGGTTGCCAAAGGGGAGAGGGCGTGCGGAGGGACAAATTGTGGGTATGGGAGGGATTAGCAGATATAAACTACTATAGATAAACAACAAGGATTTACTGTATAGCACAGGGAATTATACCCAATACCTTGTAATAACCTATAATGCAGTAGAATGTGCAAAAAATACTGAATCACTATGCAGTACACCTGAAACTAACACAATATTGTAAATCAACTATTCTTCAGTTTAATAAAGCTTTTAAGTTTGAAAAGGTCCCTTTTGTTTATTTTTGCCCTTGTTTCCCTTTCCTGAGGAGACAGATCCAAAAAAATATTGCTAAGACCTAAACTACTAGGTTTAAAACAACAAAGATATAATGTTCAGCACAGGAAATATAGCCAGTGTTTCATAATTGCTTTATATGCAACATAATCCACAAAATATCAAATTGTTGTACACCTGAAACTAATATAATACTGTAAGTCAACTATACTTCAATTTTTAAAAATTGGGCTTGAAAAAATTTCCAAATTGGTACCCATCATAAATTCTATGTATAAAACTATGAACACAAATTCCAAGTATTGAAGACCTAGTGTATATCTTCATAGTCATTAAGTAAGTTTCTAACCAAATTATTTTACCCTAAATTAAATATTCTTCTCATTTGAACTTGAGAAAGCATCCAATGTCAGTAATGACAAGTTATATTAACTAAAATTGGGGCTAAGTGATAGGTCCCTATCCCCTGTCCAACTGGTGCTGTCTCCTGCAGATGCTCCTGTGGAGGCTGGGTAACCTCTGGAAGCTGACTTTTTCTGCTACAGTCTTTGCAGTTCTTTTATTTGCATCCAAATCTTAACCCAGCTCTCCTCAGTGTCAGAGCCATCCACTTTCACCTACCTTCCCTCTGTCCTAGCTGAGAAATGGTCTTTCTTTATCATGCATTCTTCCAAATTTCTGTCTTCTGCCCTGAGTTCTTGCCTTCCTCTCCTGAAGTCCAGACTTTTACAATTTAATTACCTGTTCCTACTTTTCTGCAATAATGACCTTCATCTCAGGAAATGGATACCAAATGCCTAGTTGTTTCCTGATTTGGGGGTCACAGGAGACAGAGCAGTGTGGCTTATGTACATTTGTAATTGAAAAGTTATATTCCATCAAAGTTAGTTAAAGATTGTGTACACGGTCATCATTTGTTAATCTGTTTTGTTAACTATGATAAACTGCTTAAGGTCAGAAGCCGTCTCAAACACCTTTGGGTACTTAAGCCTTAGCATGTTGCCTGATATATTAGAAGACCTCAGTGTATGTTGGCTCTTTGTTGGTGGCTGAATAAATTTATGAGATGCCAAAATGGGAAGACACAGAGAGATGCATGTTAGGTGGGTGATACGTGAAATTTGATCACAGACCTAGGGTGGACCACATACCTTTATACTCAGGAAATTCCATTTTAGCTGGTTAGCATCAATACAGAACAAAAGGCAGCTCACTTAGACCATAGCAAACTAGAGCTGTTTTACCCAAAAGGGAAAGATAATGACCATTCCTATGCCAATACACACACACCTAGAAAGAAAATCCCACTGAGAATAAAGTTTGATTTAAAAGGAGGGAAAAATAAGGCATTAGTTGAAATAGGTTATAATAAGGCAGTTTATTAAGGGCTTAATTATCCGCACCCCCAGAGGAGGGTATGATATTATGGTGGAGGAAGAAATCATAAAACTTAGCATCAGGGATTCATCTTCTTAGATATTAAATAGGTAATTAATCTTAACTGCAAGAGGCAATTAAGCCTCACTCAGTAAGGTGAGGATTTTTAGGCTCACAGTCAAAGCAAAACTTCAAGCCAAAGCAGAAATAGAAAAGGCAGGAGAGCAAAATAAATGACACGTGTGAGTACTTTTCTTTTGCAAAGTACATTAATCTTTACATTGTTTCTGTATTAATCTGTATCGTTTTGGAGAAATTTAAGTTGTACTTGAGATAAAATTTTATTTTCTTTTATTTAGAAAAGTACTCTGAATTTTCTCTTATTTTGGTGATTTTTGTTTTTCTGCAGTTGTTATAGGCATAATACCGTAGATGCCAAGAGTGCACCTTTGAACATTCTACATGTTATAGAAATGTAATTTGACAATAAATCTATAGAAATACAGGCTGGGGGAAGCATGATTAGTAGGATCCTTTATACATACCTTAAAAAGTACATAAATTCTAAGAGAAAGTTTTTATTAAAATAAAAAGCATTAATTTTTGCCCTACATAAAATATTAAGTAAATAAATTTGAAAACATTTTAACTAATATTGTAACTTTAGGAGTAAGGAGGATAGCATGAATTGGCTAGGGTAGCCATTACAAAATGCAGCACTATTTAAATCTATTTAAACCATAGACTGACTGGTTGGTTTAAACAACAAAAATGTATTTTCTCATGGGTCTGGAGGCTGGAAGTCCAAGATCAAAGTGTCAGCAGGTTTGATTTCTCCTGAAGCCTGTCTCCTTGGCTTACAGATCTCCATTTTCTTTCTGGGTCCTCAGGGACTTCTCTCTGTGCACACAGGCCCCTGGTGCCTCTCTGTAAATCCTAATCTCCCCTTCTTAGAAGGATACCAGGTAGGTTGGATTAAGACTCAGCCTAACAGCCTCATTTTAAAATAATTGCCTTTTTAAAGTCCTATCTCTAAATACAGTCACATTCTGAGGTACTGGGGGTTAGGGCTTTAATAAATAAATTTTTGCAGAACACAATTCCATTCATAATATATACATATAGCCCCACAAAAAAGCATAAACCTTTGAGATAAAGAGAACTGAGTCAAAATTCCAGTTCTACTCTTGCTTCATGATTTGAAGCCAACTATTTAAATCCACTGAGGCTTGGATTCTTAAGCATACGTGCTTGGATAAAAGTATTAATTTGGATGTTCTCCCTGACTTCTGCCAGCCCCACAGTAGAATCCTGTACTTGGATTTCAGCTCTCTTCTCACTACGACACACCTACATACTCCTATTGCCCCAGGTGAGTCAGTCTTTGCGAGACCAATTTCTGGATTTCTTGTCTGTAAAATGGGAACTATAGAGTACTTACTTCAGAGGTTGTGAAGATTAAACAATTGAATACAAGAAAACTTCATAACAAAAATGCCTAGCCAAGAGAAAGCACTACATATAAAAGATAGGAATTACTATTATGGCTATTAAATACCAGAGATAATATATACAAAGTACATGTGCCAGAGCTTGGTGCACAGTAAGGTTACATTACAAAATAGTTACTTGTATTATTACTAGTGTTTACTACAAGTGTCTGTTTATAACTACTGCTACTATTATAGTCATTATTATTATTTTAATTACTGCTATTACTATTATCATCCACTGCTGTTAATATTTTTACTGAAATGACTGATCTTTCTAAAATTCTAAAATTCAAGTTGGAAAAATGTTACTCCCCTGATTTAAACATTTTAGTGACTGCCAGTTGCTTTTAGGACAAAGCACAGAGTCTTATATGGCTCATAATTTTCTGAAGACTCTAACCCTTCTGAGCCTCATCCCTAGCCATTTCCTACCTGCCACAATGTAGCCGCACAAATAATATTTCAGTTCCTTCCACAGCAACAAAAGCACTTACCATGGGCGTGCCTACTGTGATAGAAGCACAGGGACTACAGCTGTGGGGAAAACAAGATCCCTGTACTCAGGAAGCATGTATTCAGGAAGGAGGGGATTGTGGAGTCAAATAATAAGCAAGTAAACATATTAGCCAGTGAAACATGCTTTGAAGAAAGTCAAATAGCAATACAAGAGAGAGACTGAATGATGGACAGCTTGGGATGGATTGCGTAGGAAAGATTTCTCTGAGGAAATGATATTTAAGGTGAGATATGAATGAGAAAAAGAAGTAAGGTGAACATTCCAGGCAGAGGGAGGACCACATGTAAAAGCTCTAAGGTGGGAATGCACTTTGTGAATTCATGAAACTGACAAAAAACATGGAGTGACTAGGGCCCACTGTGCACAGTTGAGAGAATCAAAAGATGAGATCTAGAGGTTGGGAGCAGGCAGATCCTTCAGGAGCTAACCTGTGTGAGGAAATTGGCTTCTTTATTTTTTTTCTTTTCTTTTCTTTTTTTTAATGTGTATTTATTTATTTGACTGCGCCGGGTCTTAGTTGCCGCATGCAGGATCTTCATTGTCATGTGCAGGATCTTTAGTTGCAGCATGCTGTGTCTTTAGGTGGCCCAGTGGCTAAGACTCTGCACTCCCAATGCAGGGGGCCCAGGGTTCGATCCCTCATCAGGGAACTAGATCCCACATGCTGCAACTAAGAGTTTGAGTGCCACAACTAAGGAGACTGGCTTTTATTATAAGGGCAGTGAAAGCCATTAGAAGAACTTGGGCCTAATAAAACATGATCTGATTTCCATTTTCATAAGACAACTTCAACTTCTTTATTTAGAACTGATTGGGAAAATACAATCATGGAGACCAATTAGAGGGCAATAATGATAGTCCAGGTAAGGAGTGATGGTTCTTGGCTTTGAGCAACTAGGCAGATTATGCAAAAGGCTGGATGAGAAAGTTTTAGAGGGTAACACTGAGACCTATTTCACATATTATGGCAGATACTGTTATTCTCTCATATCTGTTCTTTCCTCCCTCCTTACTTGCAGAGCTAGTTGATTTTTAGCTGGACATGTGTCTGCCTAGAATAAAGACCGTATTTCCTTACTGAAAGGAACACAGACTAAGTTCTGAACAGTGGAACATAGAAGGGGTGTGTGTAACATCACAAAGCATGCTTAAAGGCAAATTTCTCTTTCACAGTTCTTGTTCCTTCTGGTACAAAGTAGACCAGGAGTGACCATCTTAGCGTATTTACCAAGCATGGTGGAGCACAGGGTACCAAGGAACATGGGTTACTGAGAATTAATCTTCAATATGGATGAGAGAAAAATTAATCTTTATCTTTTTTAAACCACTGGTATATAGTTAGATATACAAGTCTGGAACTTAGAGAAGTTGTCAGGGAAAGATACATGAATTTAGAAATCATTTGCTTAAAGATGTTATTTATCTAAAGCTTAAAACTGACTAGAATCACTGAGGAAGAAAATTTAGCCAGAGAAGTCCACAAACTGAGCCCTGGGGCACTAGAGTTAGGGAAGAGGAGGAAGCTTCATTAAAATAGGTAAAAAAGGAGCAACCAGTGAGACTGTGCTATCTTAGAAACCCAGAGGACAAGACTTCAAAGAAGGCATGAGTGGTTAAATAATAGGTCAATCAATGAGGACATAGAAGAAAACAGTGAAGTTGCAGCAGCATGGTTGGTGACCTTGACAGGAACAATTTCAATTGTGTTGTGTGGACGGAAGCCCAAATTTAGTGGGTTGAAGAGAGAACAAGAGGGAAAAACATAAAGACAATGAAGACCATAGGCCACACATCTGAGTTTTTGAGTTTGTTTTGTTTTTGTTTGTTTGTTTTACCCTAACAGAGCAGTAAAAAGATACAAAAGAGGAGAATGAAGGTGAGTCAAGGAAGAGGAATTTTCCTGTGTTTTGCTTTGTTTCATGGCAAATAATAGATCTATTTATTCTTTAAAACATCCCCAGGCATAGTCTTTCTCATGGGCTTTTTCACATGCGTTCTCTGCCTAGAATAAACAACTTTCATTCACAATTTTCTCCTGGCTTTTCCACCCAGCCAAAATTAAATATATCCCTTTTTTTGTGCGGACAGTGAAATTCAGGCTAGAGAGAAAGAAGTCTCCTCTTTCAGAAATCTTTACAGTAGAAAAAGCAGGACCTGTGAGTCAAATGGACCTTCTAAATATAAGTTGTCTAATATTGAAGTAGTTGCTTAACGATTCTGTCTTAATTTTCTTATCACTAAAAAAATATGCTTTTTTAAAAATTACTGAAAGTCTGCTGTAAAACCTCAATGAGATAACATGTAAAAGGCTTTGCATAGAGCCTGTCACATACTTAGCCACCAATAAAAGTGATTCTTTTTATTGTGAGCCTGCCTGGGCCCCTCTTTCCCTCTTGTCCCTCAATTTCTACAGATTCCTTTCTGGACTTCATCCTATTTTTGTCCATTTCTAGACTGAGCTAGAATATTGACTCCTTTTTCGGTAGTTTTAATTGCAAGGAACAGAGACACATTCATGTCCCCTCAACTTAAATAAATTTAAATATAGGAATGATTGGGAATAATCGATCTAATTCAGTAATTTAAATCTGAGTGCAAAGAGACTCAATAATTGGGGCAGAAGCATAAAGAGCAATGTCAATCTGCAGATGCCAAGAGGCAAAAAGAACTATGAGTAGGCAGAAACTGTGAATGAGTGTCTTTTTGAAAGACTATTAGAGAGGAGATGGTTGACTTGCAGCAACAGTGGAAATAGTAATCAGAATTGGTTGAATCTGAATCAACACTGTGGCGAGATTACTCATACACAGATGAATAGTGGCTGCTAAAGGCCAAAGATAAAACCCAGTCCTCAGAACCATGTCAGTCCTGAGTGACCTTCTATTTCCTGAACTATATTCCAGTCTCCTGCAGCCATGCTATACTTGTTGCTATTTCTTCCATGATATCGGAAGGATGTCTTTTCCTGATTCCAGTGAGGTGCCAGTCTTTTGTCTTACTTGACAAACAAAAAACAAAACAAACAAAAAGCAATATCAACAAATATAGTTGACCCTAACTATATCAGAAATAGAGTCTTATGGTACAACAAAAACAAAAATACTCAGGAGTATATCTACCAACACCTCTAATGCAAAACAAAACAAAACCTAAAACAGGGAACTGAAATATATTTCAGAAAGGAAAGAATAGGAGAAAACTTTCAACTATTGTGCATAAAAGGCCATCACTCAGTGATACAATATTCTACATTTCCAAATCTTTCATAGCCTAAAACCATCCATATATGTTTTTTCTTAACTGCAGCAGCAGACCTTTCCATCTGACTACCTTCTATATGGTGAGAGTACAGCAAAATGACTAAGAGGGTAGATTCTGGAGGCAGAAGGAGTTTATTGGAGTCCCAGATTCAACTCTTACAAGCTGTGTGATTAATCTTCCTGACCCCCAAACTTGACTTCCCTCTTTCATAAAGTTAAAACTGCTCACCAGAACTCTCCCTTTGGGTGTCCCGTAGCTATTCGTCATTTTCTTCCTCTTAACACCCTACGTCTTCAACAATACTGAACAAATGCAATTCCATGACAGTAATTTAGGGGAATTTCTGACCAAAGATCAGGCAGACACCCTTAACTTTCCAGGCCACTGATTAACTAAAAGGTTGTCATTTGTTTTCTTTTTTGTTTTAAGGCAGTGAGTCAAAGTTCAGAACAGCATGAGATAGGCATCATTCAGAAATCTTTTGTTGTTGCTGTGGGGGTTTTTTTGTTTTTGTTTTTAAATTTATTTATTTTGTTTATTTTTGGCTGCGTTGGGTGTTCGTTGCTGTATGCGGCTTTCTCCAGTTGCGGCGATAAGGGGCTTCTCATTGCGGTGGCTTCTCTTGTCACAGACCATGGGCTCTAGGTGCGCAGGCTTCAGTAGTTGTGGCATGTGGGCTCAGTAGTTGTGGTGCACGGGCTTAGTTGCTCTGCGGCATGTGGAATCTTCCCGGATCAGGGCTCGAACGCGTGCCCCCTGCATTGGCAGGCAGATTCTTAACCGCTGCGCCACCAGGGAAGCCCCTGGGGGTTTTTTTGTTTTTGTTTTTTTTAATGTCCCTTTATTCTGTACTCAAGATACGGAATATCAGATTATCAGCTATTACTGTGGACATTGTTTTCTCAAGTGATGGTAGACCTTTCATATTTCTGAGAAATGAGGTCACGCTATTTTATGAGGGTAGGCAGGAGAAGACATCCAGACAAATCATATATTCATTACTTGTCATTGTATTTCTCCTTGACAAAGTAACTTCCCTCCCTCTCTTACACCAAGATGATCGACAATATAAGAAGACTCAATTATACTGGTTTCTTTCATTGGGATATGAAAATTAACCAGCATGTAGTGTTTTCATGATATAGCACAAGATGTATGTACTGTATCACATACCATGCTTTACAGTTCTTCCACTTGGAAATTCTATATGTTGTCCATTGGGAATGGAATAGCCCAATCCATGTGGTCCCATCCTCTCTGGTGCAGTTTGTTAAGTCCATGTATTCCTGCAAGGAGGAAGCACTGTCACATTACAAATGACCCAAGGTCTTGGGTACCCAAGTGAGAATGTCTGGGGTCCTCCTACTCGTGCCTTTGTGACTTTGTACATGCTACTCTCTTTTCCTAGAATGGCTTCCCACTTCCTGCCCCTTTCCTCATCTGGTTACCTCTTCACCATGGATAACTGCTCTTCTTATATATTTATTTTTATTTTTTTACATCTGTACACATAACTTTCCTGATATTTAGCACAATGGATTGCACTTGTGTAAACTCCTTGAGGAAAGAATCAATCTTAGTATGGACTTGTCACATAGTAGATACTCAAATGTTTGACAGAGTGAATAAATTGATGGTTTACAAATTGATTTTACTTTACTGTTTGGCAGACACATTGCAGACACATTGCAAGGTATAATGTGATCAAAGGTTGGGAGAAGGGATTGAACTAATGATAGCGTGGTGTGGAAAATGGTATCTAGTGACAGAATTTGGGATAAGAAATTCACTACTTACATGAAAACAGATATGTGTGTGTGTGTGTGTGTGTGTGTATATATATATGAAACAGCCTCTTCTAAAAGGAAATCATAAAAAATAAGATTAAAATAAATGTACTGAAATAAAATCCCACTTCTCAGAATCTTTTAGTATGGCCTTTCAATTGAACCAACTAAATTGGGGAAAAAAACTTATTCTATCTTCATTTTCTGCTTTGGTATCATAGCTGAAAATATCAATGGTCAAGGTAGGATTGAATTTCTCAAAAGACAAAAAATAGCTTTTAAAAATAAGCACTTGTAAAAGTTTTAAAGTTGATACATTTTAAAACATAGTAGAGATAAAGCTATACCTGTTTTTTATGTTAAGTACTTAGCATATTTGTTGCATGAATTAATTACCTAATTGATATAGCTTCATATTTCTTTAGTATGTGCCTTGAGGATTTTAACTGTAAATACAAAAGTCTAAAAATATAAAAGTTTATATCAAGAGTTAAGAGTTAGCATCCCACACTGGCAAAGACATTAAAATGTCAGACCTATAATCCCTTCAGACAAACAGGTTCTACCAGAAGAATAGAGCAGTAAAAGTATTTTTATTTCCTCCACTGACCTGAATTATGCAACCGCTACCTCTTTCATCTCTTTAAAAGGCAGAAATGACTAAGATGAAGTTCAGTTTTACATTACTTTTTTTATGTCCCTCTCCATGACTAACTTTTACTTTTTATAAAGATATGTGCATTGCTTGAAGGAATTAACATTTTGGAATAAAATTGGAGACAAGAAAATTCTCTCAGAATTTAGATTGAAATCAGTTACTACAATATGTAAAGTGAATGCTTTGAATATTTCAGCAACTTTTCTAGTGAGGCAATTTTGCATTTTAATTACATATTTTTATCTTAATTTGGAGGAAGAAGTAGGTGTATCATCCATAAAAAATGTCGCTTTAAGTCATTAATGAAAATTTTCTCTATATTAGAATTGCATATTTTAACTCCACTCCTGACTGAAGTTCATATATCATCCACTTACACAGCTTTGATAGAACATCATTCTCCAATCTTTTCATTCCATGACAGATCATTCAAATTTTATGTGTGTAGAATTCAGGAAAGAAAGTGAAGGTGAGTGGATTTCAATGGACTAATGAGTTTCTTTGATTAAATTTTTCTTAAAATAAAATCAACATTGCACATCAACTGTACTTTAATATAAACAAACAAATGAATAAATAAATAAATAAAATTAAGACAATTTCATGTATAGGACAATCTTCAAGAAAACCAGGTAATGTCATACTCCAATGTAGTTAGTTGCGCTAAAATGTAAGTTTTTGCTTTCAGTCACCCCAAAGCTCTATCCCATGGTTACATCAGCTCTCTCACATTTAGTGATGACCTGGAAAGCAGGTTTGTTCCAAAGGGTTACTGGAAATATTAGACGTAGATGCCAAGTCCCCATGTGGAATAGCCCTAGCCTTATGCCATGCATCTTTTTGTTTTAAAATGAATAAACTATGTTCAGTAGGAATCTGAGATCAGATTGTTCCATACTGCTGAAACATGTTCTTATTTTATACTGAATCTCCATATTCTCCTCTATCTTTTTTTTTTTTTTTTTTTTTTTTTTCGTTTCGCGGCCCTCTCCTTTTTTTGGCTTCTCCCGTTGCGGAGCACAGGCTCCGGACGCGTAGGCTCAGCGGCCATGGCTCACGGGCCCAGCCGCTCCGCGGCATGTGGGATCTTCCCGGACCGGGGCACGAGCCCGTGTCCCCTGCATCGGCAGGCAGACTCTCAACCACTGCGTCACCAGGGAAGCCCCTCTCCTCTCTCTTTTATATAACATCATTTGGGAGGGAAAAATCAATGATGTAGTAGATGCTTTCTGAAATTATGTGTCTTAGACACGTGGATTGCTTGGGTCATTTCTTTTCTTCACTAGTGGAAAATATAATGAAAACTGCATAATGAAAAGAACAATCCCGATGAGAGCAGGTTAAACTGGTGCAGAATTTTAAAATTGAAATGTGAGCTATGGAATAAGTAATAAGTTGTCATCTTTGCAAAATAATAATTTCTTCATATGGAATACCACCGGATTAAAAATGATTTTTAAAAACTCTGAGATTAGAATCTTCTTTCTCTATATCAAAAGATTTATTTTCATCTTTCTTTTTAATAGATCTTTATTGAAGTATAATTGCTTCACAATTCTGTGTTTCTGTTGTCCACCAAAGTGAATCAGCCATTGGCATACATATGTCCCCGTATCCCCTCCCTCTTGAGCCTCCCTCCCATCCTCCCTATCCCACCCCTCTAAGTCATCACAAAGCGCCGAGCTAATCTCCCCGTGCTGTGCGGCTGCTTCCCACTAGCTGTTTTACATTCGGTAGTGTATATATGTCGATGCTACTCTCACTTCACCCCAGCTTCCCCCTCCCACTCCTGTCCTCAAGTCCACTCTCTATGTCTACACCTTTATTCCTGCCCTGCAACTAGGTTCATCCGTACCTTTTTTTTTTTTATTATTCCATATATATGCATTAGCATATGGTATTTGTTTTGCTGTTTCTGACTTACTTCACTCTGTATGACAGACTCTAGGTCCATCTACCTCACTACAAATAACTCAATTTCATTTCCTTTTATGACTGAGTAATATTCCATTGCATATGTGTGCCACATCTTCTTTATCCATTCATCTGTCGATGGACATTTAGGTTGGTTCCATGTCCTAGCTATTGTAAATAGTGCTGCAGTGAACATTGTGGTGCATGACTCTTTTTGAATTATGGTTTTCTCAGTGTATATGCCCATTAGTGGGATTGCTGGGTCATATGGTAGTTCTATTTTTAGTTTTTTAAGGAACCTCCATACTGTTTTCCATAGTGGCTGTATCAATTTACATTTCCACCAACAGTGCAGGAGGGTTCCCTTTTCACCACACCCTTTCCAGAATTTATTGTTTCTAGATTTTTTGATAATGGCCACTCTGACTGGTGGGATGTGATTCCTCATTGTAGTTTTGATTTGCATTTCTCTAATAATTAGTGATGTTGAGCATTTTTTCATGTACCTCTTGGCCATCTTTTGCACAGGAAAAGAAACCATAAACAAGACAAAAAGACAACCCTCAGAATGGGAGACAATATTTGCAAATGAAACAACAGACAAAGTATTAATCTCCAAAGTATACAAACAGCTCATGGAGCTCAATATCAAAAAAACAAACAATCCAATTTAAAAATGGGCAGAAGACCTAAATAGGCATTTCACCAAAGAAGATATTTTAATCTTTAGTGAAGTTAACATCCCTAATGAATGTAGAGCTAGGACACAGAAATTAAAAGGGCCTGGTATGTTGAACAGGCAAGCAATCCTGGAAAGTGCACCCTTGAGGAAGTATCATTTAGGTATTATTTACATGAACAGATCCCTGAAGGGAGATGAGAAAGGAGCGAGTGTATTTGTCAGAGTTTTAGTTAGACTATATATACATGGAAATGACAAGAATATTGACTATAAACTTGTTAAAGAACACTATCTCAGAACAACTGTAAGCTAAGACATGTTTAATAACATAAATACAAGAAGTGGCATGATATTCTTATTTCTTCCAAATGAAGGAAATCACCCCTGTATCCAGCCTGAATTGGGAATTTCTTCTATATTTCCCCACCCCCCCCCCGAAAAAACTTGAATTCATCAGCACATTATTACATATAAAACAGAAAGTGAATCAGGCTAAATTCAGAGAACTGTGAGAGAATAAATTTCTGTTGTTTAAGCAATCCAGTTTGTGATACTTTGTTAAGATAGCCCTAGGAAACAAACACAATATAAGTAATAGCAAATTTTGATATGAGAGATCTATTATGAGGCTGCTTTGACAATCCACCATTCTGCATCATGCAGATTAGTGGCAGAATACAATGGTAAATGGGAGTGTTTCCTTAATTTCTCTTTCAAATTTTTCATCATTAGTGTATAGGAATGCAAGAGATTTCTGTGCATTAATTTTGTATCCTGCTACTTTACCAAATTCATTGATTAGCTCTAGTAGTTTTCTAGTGGCATCTTTAGGATTCTCTATGTATAGTATCATGTCATCTGCAAACAGTGACAGTTTTACTTCTTTTCCAATTTGTATTCCTTTTATTTCTTTTTCTTCTCTGATTGCTGTGGCTAGGACTTCCAAAACTATGTTGAATACTGGCGAGAGTGGACATCCTCGTCTTGTTCCTGATCTTAGAGGAAATGGTTTCAGTTTTTCACCATTGAGAATGATGTTTGCTGTGGGTTTGTCATATATGGCCTTTATTATGTTGAGGTAGGTTCCCTCTTTGCCCACTATCTGGAGAGTTTTTATCATAAATGGGTGTTGAATTTTGCCAGAAGCTTTTTCTGCATCTACTGAGATGATCGTATGGTTTCTATTTTTCAATTTGTTAATATAGTGTATCACATTGATTGATTTGCATTTATTGAAGAATCCTTGCACCCCTGTGATAAATCCTACTTGATCATGGTGTATGATCCTTTTAATGTGTTGTTGGATTCTGTTTGCTAGTATCTTGTTGAGGATTTTTGAATCTATATTCATCAGTGATATTGTTCTGTAATTTTCTTTTTTTGTAGTATCTTTGTCTAGTTTTCGTATGAGGGTGATGGTGGCCTCATAGAATGAGTTTGGGAGTGTTCCTTCCTCTGCAATACTTTGGAAGAGTTTAAGAAGGATAGGTGTTACCTCTTCTCTGAATGTTTGATAGAATTCACCTGTGAAGCCATCTGGTCGTGGACTTTTGTTTGTTGGAAGATGTTTTATCACAGTGTCCATTTCATTACTTATGATTGGTCTGTTGATATTTTCTATTTCTTCCTGGTTCAGTCATGGAAGGTTATACATTTCTAAGAATTTGTCCATTTCTTCCAGGTTGTCCATTTTATTGGCATAGAGTTGCTTGTTGTAGTCTTTTAGGATGCTTTGTATTTCTGTGGTGTCTGTTTTAACCTCTCCTTTTTCATTTCTAATTTTATTGATTTGAGTCCTCTCCCTCTTTTTCTTGATGAATCTGGCTAAAGGTTTATCAATTTTGTTTATCTTCTCAGAGAACCAGCTTTTAGTTTTATTGATCTTTGCTATTGTTTCCTTTGTTTCTATTTCATTTATTTCTGCTCTGATCCTTATGATTTCTTTCCTTCTACTAACTTTGGGTTTTGTTTGTTTTTCTTTCTCTAGATATTTTAGGTGTAAGCTTAGACTGTTTATTTGAGATTTGTCTTGTTTCTTGAGGTATGCTTGTATTGCTATAAACTTCCCTCTTAGAACTGCTTTTGCTGCATCCCATAGGTTTTGGATCATCATGTTTTTGTTGTCATTTGTCTCTAAGTATTTTCTGATTTCCTCTCTGATTTCTTCAGTGATCACTTTGTTATTTAGTAACGTATTGTTTAGCCTCCATGTGTTTGTATTTTTTACATTTTTTTCCCTGTAATTGATTTCTAGTCTCATAGCGTGTGGTCAGAAAAGATGCTTGATATGATTCTAATTTTCTTAAATTTACTGAGGCTTGATTTGTGACCCAAGATGTAATCTATCCTGGAGAATGTTCCACGTGCACTTGAGAAAAAAGTGTAATCTGCTGTTTTTGGATAGAATGTCCTATAAATATCAATTAAACCTATCTGGTCTATTGTATCATTTAAAGCTTGTATTTCCTCATTAATATTCTGTTTGGATGATCTGTCCATTGGTGTAAGTGAGGTGTTAAAGTCCCCCACTATTATTGTGTTACTGTCGATTTCCTCTTTTATAGCTGTTAGCAGTTGCCTTATGTATTGAGGTACTCCTATCTTGGGTGCATATATATTTATAATTGTTATATCTTCTCAGAATGATCCCTTGATCATTAGGTAGTGTCCTTCCTTGTCTCTTGTAACATTCTTTATTTTAAAGTCTATTTTATCTGATATGAGTATTGCTACTCCAGCTTTCTTTTCATTTCCATTTGCATGGAATATCTTTTTTCATCCCCTCACTTTCAGTCTGTGTGTGTCTCTAGGTTTGAAGTGGGTCTCTTGTAGACCACATATATGGATCTTGTTTTTGTATCCATTCCGTGAGCCTGTGTCTTTTGATTGGAGCATTTAATCCATTCACGTTAAGGTAATTATCGATATGTATGTTCCTATGACCATTTTCTTAATTGTTTTGGGTTTGTTTTTTTAGGTCTTTTTCTCCTCTTGTGTTTCCCACTTAGAGAAGTTCCTTTAGCATTTGTTGTGGAGCTGGTTTGGTGGTGCTGAACTCTCTTAACTTTCTCTTGTCTCTAAAGCTTTTGATTTCTCTGTCCAATCTGAATGAGATCCTTCCCAGGTAGAGTAATATTGGTTGTAGGTTCTTCCCTTTCATCACTTTAAATAAGTCATGCCACTCCCTTCTGGCTTGTAGAGTTTCTGCTGAGAAATTGGCTGTTAACCTTATGGGAGTTCCCTTGTATGTTATTTGTCATTTTTCCCTTGTTGCTTTCAGTAATTTTTCTTTGTTTTTAATTTTTGTCAGTTTGATTACTGTGTGTCTCAGCATGTTTCTCCTTGGTTTATCCTGCCTGGGATTCTCTGCACTTTCTGGACTTGGGTGTCTATTCCCTTTCCCGTGTTAGGGAAGTTTTCACCTATAGTCTCTTCAAATATTTTCTCGGGTCCTTTCCGTCTCCCTTCTCCTTCTGGGACCCCTGTAATGCAAATGTTGTTGCGTTTAATGTTGTCCCAGAGGTCTCTTAGGCTGCCTTCATTTCTTTTCCTTCTTTCTTTTTTACTCTGCTCCGGGGCAGTGAATTCCACCATTCTGTCTTCCAGGTCATTTATCTGTTCTTCTGCCTCAGTTATTCTGCTATTGTTTCCTTCTAGTGTAGTTTTCATTTCAGTTATTGTATTGTTCATCTCTGTTTGTTCTTTAATTCTCCTTGTGTTTGTTCTTTAATTCTTCTAGGTCTTTCTTAAACATTTCTTGCATCTTCTTGATATTTGCCTCCATTCTTTTTCTGAGGTCCTGGGTCAACTTCACAATCATTATTCTGAATTCTTTTTCTGGAAGGTTTCCCCTCTCCATTTAGTTGTTTTTCTGGGGTTTTATCTTGTTCCTTCATCTGGTACATAGCCCTCTGTCTTTTCATCTTGTGTATCTTTCTGTGAATGTGGTGTTTGTTCCACAGGCTGCAGGATTGTAGTTCTTCTTGCTTCTGCTGTCTGCCCTCTCTCCTTTTATTATTCTTGTACAGTCTGCCATTGTAATACTCATAATAGTTGTGAAAACGGTGTGCAGTTTACCAGAAAGAAACTACAATGCCTAAAGAGCTTCTCAAGGTAAATCTTATTGGTGTTCTGGCAGAGTATATATAAGACATTATTTAGGGATTTTAACATCTTTCCTTACCCACTTTAGAAAGGCTGACAATCGTTTAGTTGTGGAATTGAATACCTTTGTCAGGGGCTGGAATATGCACTCAGCTGATACATGGATATAAACATGTGATCCCCGTTCCCAAGTCCAGAGTGGAAATGTACTTATATGAGTTGCCATTTACAACACTTAGTGATAAATCCTGAGGGTGGGGGGACAGACAAGGTGCACTGGCAACAATGTCAGCTTAGTGGAATAGAAAATATCTGAGCTCACTTTTAATAAAGGAATAGTAATTTGCTAAGAAAATAAGGAAAAAGAGTTCCCTAGCAGGAAGAACTGTAAGAGCAATGATAAAAAGACCAGGGTATGTGTGGCATATTTGAGAGGTGAAAACTATTTAGTGTTCCTGAAGTATAAACAGAACATTTGTAGAGTCAAGATAGAAAGCAGGATAAGAAAAGCAGTCCTTAAACTTAAGTGGTCCTGAATCTATGCCAAGCAATTTAAATTTAATTTTGTAGGTAATGGGGAGTCATTAAGGAATTTTGAAAAGGGTGGAACTGGAAGTAGAAACCAATCCTAGGCTGACAGAAGTCCAAGGAAGAGGAGCACGAAGCAGATAAAACAAGGTAACAGAGGAAGGTTAAAGAAATAAAGCTTTCATTTATTATTTAAGCAACTGCATGAGAAGATTTACAAGGATGAACAAGTCTGCATGATTTTCAAGCTTCTAACTTGTGATACTAGGTGAATTGTATGCTATTTTGTTACATAGAATACAATAGATTCAAAGAAAGTCAGTGTATTTAGTTTTGAGGTAACTGATGGACCTGACGAAATTTCCAGAAGAGGCTTAGACAAAAAGTAATGTTGGCTCTTAGGAGAGGAAAGAGATATTGACTGCAAATAAAGTTGTTGGTGTATATGTAGCAATTAATGCCACAGGGTTAAATTCACTAATAATTTGACTCATCAATAAGTATTCATATATATCACAAGGTTATTAACTTTATGTATTACAAAATGTATAACAAATGTGAAAATAAAACATATATCAACACCAAAATCAATTTTACAATACAACCTCTATTCATTTATCATGCATCTAACCCATGATGTCTCATATACTGTCCATTTCTCAACACATATGAAGTCAGAAATATTTAACAAATCATTTAAGCACTTTGCAGACTTACAGTAATTCATATAGAACATAAATATCTAATTACAGTCAACAAAATCTGACTGCTTCTGTAAACCACAAAGAGATGTTTTTGACCTGCACATCAGTTGTTAGGGAGCTATTATAATGTTCCTAACAAATAACATTATGGTCTTGCAGTAATGCAGTGACATGGATATAGAAAAATGAGCTCAGACTAAAAGCACTTCTGTGTTTAAGAAAGAAGTTAGAAGTTAATTGAATACAATAGTAGCCAACAATTTTTATTTAACACCTGCTAGTCACCATTCTAAGCACTTTACATGTGTTGACTCATTTGATCCTCACTACAGTCCTATGAGATAAATACTATTATTGCTTCCATTTTATGGATAGAAAACTGGAGTAAAAAACAAATCAAATTTAGGCCAGAATTTATACTATAGTAAACACCTTTTAAAGACTGGAAGTCTGGGTTCAAATACATGCTGTAATCTTCTACACTAGATTTGTGGTCGTTCCTAGCCTTTTGATATACTGCTATGTTCCATGAAGTAGTATCGTACATATTTATAATAATAACTTTATCACAAATGAAAAAGCTTAATCCATTCATGAATCCAAATTGGTAAACCTACACAGAGGTGGTCAAGAAGTATGTATTTTTTATTCTGTCATGTGAATGTAAGCTCAATAAATATAGGTAGAGATTTTTGCTTATAACCCTGTTGTATCCACAGCACCTAGAACTAAAGTACTTAGTGAGCACTTAAAATATATCTTTAAATTAACAAATGAATAAACAAATTAATTAAGCCATAATGGTCTAAAATATGGGAGAATAGTCTATTTTAATTGAAGAATATATATTGGCAAACACAAGGCTTTTCCTTTAAGAGATTACTGCATAGAAAATTTGTTTAATATTAACAAGTGGTTAGAGAAAAAATAATACAATTTATTTGCAATATGCCCAAATACTAATGAAAGGCACTGACATAATTTTAATATAGGGGTTTGATTTCCAACTCCTCTTTAAAAATAACACTTTGTGATTGGTATGACTATACATATTTTTGAAGAAAATATGTACAGTAAAAGAAGATATAAATACAAAATTGAAAAGAACTTATAATGCATCATCCAGGGATAACCACTGTTAAACATTCAGGGTTTGAATATCTAATATCCACTCTATGAATGTGATTAAATTTTAATTAAAAAATTAGACTTAAACTATGTATATTGTTTTATTATCTTCTTTCTTCTCTTAAGAGTGTACCGTCAGAATTTCCACATGCCATTAAATATTATTTGAAAACTGAGTTTTAGGGATACATAGCATTCCATTTTATGAATATATCACAATAAATCTGACTTTTGTGATTCCTAGTACAGTAAGTCTCCTACATATGAACCTTCAAGTTGCAAACTTTCAAAGATGCAAACATGTGTTCGCATGTCCAACCACGTAAGTTAGTTCACGTGTCTGGTGTACGTTGTCACATGCGTGCTTCTTCTACAAGTGGTTGTGCTTTTGTGTACTTTATTGTACAGTACTGTATAGAGTACAGTAATACAGTATCTTTATTTCAAGCCCAGGATGTCCAGAAGCAAGAGTAAAAGCAGTGGTGATGTAGCTGGTACTGCTAAGAAGCGCCAGGAATTGGAGGCCCAGAGAAAGGGCAAAGAAAGACAAGAGGAAGAACTAACTGAAGAACTGAAGAGATTTATGACGCAGGAAAGGGAAAGGGGATTTTCTTTATTTGAGGAGACACTGTTAGTTTTTGAGGCACAGGACCCAAACGTAGAAAGGTACACGAAGGTTGCAGCAGCCATTCAGAATGCAATCCAGTGTTATTGTGTCATCTATGACTAGAGAAAGAGAGCTACTACCCCGACATCACTGGATCATTTTTTCAAGAGGGTAGATAGAATTGAATCCAGCAAGGAACCAGAACCTGTGCCATCAACGTCAGGTGTGAGTGAAATTGCAGCTTGCCCTCTGTCTCCTATTGCTGACAATCCTTCAGCTCTACCATCTCCCACCTCCTCTCCTTTTTCCAGTCAGTAACTCTTTTTGCCTGTTCACTCGATGCCAGCCCCTGTATGCCAGCTGTTGTACCGCACTACTGTACTTTTCAAGATACTGTGCTGTAAGATTAAAAATGTTTTCTTTATTTTTTGTTTGTTTTTATGTATTATTTGTGTGAAAAGTATTATAAACCTATTACAGTATAGTACTATATAGCTGACTGTGTTAGTTGGGTACCTAGGTTAATTTTGTTGGACTTATGAACAAACGACTTAACGACCGCACTCTCGGAACGGAACTCATTCCTATGTAGGGGACTTACTGTATTTCATTTTACTGATTTCTGTAAATAACACTGTGTAGACATTCTTACATGTAAATACTTGAGCACATCTCTAATTATATTTAAGAATAAATTAGGAAAGCTTAAATTTAAGAGGTCAGAGTTGATTTAATAATTGTTAGAGCTTTAAGAATGCTAAGTTATAATAGAATATGATACATTTGTGTATAATGTTTATCTACTAAGTAAAAAATGGCTTGCATTATTTTATATAAATATCATCAGGTATAACTCTAAGCCTTCTTTATTTCTTTCATTATTTAGTATTTATAGAGAAGTCTACTACGGATCAAGCAAATTGCTGGTCATAAGATATAAAATTAAATGGCAATTATGGTGATAGGTTTTCATGTATTTATTGTCTTCATCTATGCATGCTTAAAATTGACGAACTATTGATTTATGGAAGTGTTTGAAATAAAATTGGATCATTTTTAAAAAAGAATAAATTTCTAGATTTGGAATCTATCATTATTTTTCAGTTGAAATGACTATCAACTCACTAATCATTAAATGTAGATTTGAGCGTCATATAGAATTGCCTGTTTCCCTCAAATGTTCTCTAATTTAATATGTTTTCCTTTAATCAGTAAAACAATTACAGGCTTTATTGGCACAACTTAGAGTAATAGGCATTAACACAATAAAAGTTAAGTAAACAGAAGTTAATGATTATGATCAAATATTATTCTGCTAAGAGTAATAAACCTCTGCCTAGAGGTTTAAATTCTCTTTCATAACTGTTTGTTTACATTTATTTTAATTTTATAGTGTTAAATTAATTTAGACATGATTTTTGATCCAAAATCAAATTTTGCAACTAGACAAGCTTGCAAAATCAAGAGATCTTAAATCACAAATCTATGAAAAGCCTGATAGCTTCCCGAATAGATGGCGGAGATGAAAATTTTAAAGCGAACCTACAAGAATAAACCCACTTATAAATTCTCATGTAAAATTCAACTGAATATTAACATCTTCACATTCCTTAAATTTAAAAGCAACACTTTTACTCCCATTTTTACCCTAGAAATCATGATAAAATCAGACAAGATTTCATCTCAGGAAATATTGTACTCAGTGTAGGCACACATGCTTTTATATTAGGAGCAGAGAGCAGAAATTTTTTTGCATGGTAGGAAAATTAAAGTCTGTCTGTAACACTCAACTGATATCTAACGTATTATTTTCTATTCCATTTGCCTGGTATCCTATCTCTTAGGTGTGTGGAGCATTTTGAGAACTGCTTATATAAGTAATTTAATACTGACCCCTAAGTCATTTACCATTGACCACTTTTATCAGATATGTCCATGACTCAGTGTAAACAATTAACCCTCACATATGTCAGCATAAAATGGCCTTTTAAAACTTTTTGTGTGGAAACTATGAGAACTGAGGGTGTTTGTAGCAAGGACAGAAAAGGGGGAAAATGAGTACTTTAAGAAAAAATACATAATAAACCTGAATCAAAAGATTAGTCAAATTAAATAATTATTTCAAAGAAAATAGAAACAATAAAGACATCACTACTTTGTATTCCTGGTAAACTATCCATTCAATGTTACTATTATTTCTGAATTCTACAGAAGTGTCCAAAGTGTGCTCTACAGACTATTAAAGCAGATATGTAGCTGTTGATATTTTAAAACAAAAACCAAGGAGAGACAACCAAAGTTCTGTAGACAAATAATTTGAGGAAACTTGGTTAAACAGAACTGTATACTTTTAATTGTTGTTTTGGTTCTGTAGTTTCTTTTCTTATAGTTAATATGTTTATGGGTACTGTAAATTCTTAGGATATTTGTATCATTTATTTACTGATATATAACAAACCACCCCAAAGCTTTGAATCTATGAATTTTTGAGCAGCTCTGCTGACCTGGACCAGGCTCCACTGACCTCTTTGTTCTCTCATACTTCTCTAATCAGCAAGCAGGTCAGGTAGGGATGGTCTACTGTCCTCAGCTGGGGCAACTTTACTCTGCTTCACATGGTCTTTCATCCTCCAATAGGCTAGCCTGAGCTTGCTTTCTTAGCAGAGGCAGAATACAAAAGAGAGAATGGAAGCATGCCAGATCTCCTGAACCTACACTTAAAAATGGTAAACATCACTTTCCCTGTATTCTATGGGCCGAAGCAAGTCACAGGTGCAGCACAAATTTAAGGGGTAGAGAAATAGATTCCACCTTTTGATAAAAACACCTCTTGGTAAGAGTTATACTGCAAAAGATATGTACAAAGAGAGAAATGGAATATGGGGGATAATACTGTAACCAATGTACTGTACACTTTGACTGGGGAACCCCTTTTTTTCACATAATGCCTTTTAAGATTGAATTTGTAGCTCATATCTCATAAATGCTAACATATAAGGATTTTATAATCCACCTTATTCAATAAATATTAATTGAGCACTGAGTCCAGTCAGCAACTAAATTTTTGGTACACAGGGTGAGTTGAGAGCATGTTCTCTATCTTCAAGATAATTCAGGGACTTCCCTGGTGGTCCAGTAGCTAAGACTCTGTGCTCCCAGGGCAGGGGGCCTGGGTTTGATCCCTGCTCAGGGAACTAGGTCCCACGTGCTGCAACTAAATATCCCACATGCCAAAACTAAGACCCAGAACAGCCAAATATACATATATATATATATATATATATATATATATAAAATAATTCAGTGCAGCTTTCAGTGGTTGCCCATGTAAGTGAAGCAAACTGTTGCATTGGTGTTTTCCAGTAAACTACACTTAGTGTTATTTACATACCTGTATTCCTCTTCAACGCTGAAGCTTGACCATGTAAATTACATATCAATGGGACATTAGTGAGCGTGATGAAAGTAGAGGCTTGATAAGTGCTAGCAAAGAGGTTTGTCCTCTTGAAATATTACCTCTTGAGCCTCAGAGACCGCTATCTATGAGAAAACTCAAGCTAGTCACATGGAAAAGCTAATGCAGAAGAACCAAGAAATTGAATGGATATCCAGTTCCAAGACCCCAGATATATGGTCCCAGTCAATGTACTTTAATCAGCTCCAGCCATTCAAGCCACAACATTTTAGACTACAGTCATTATGGAACTGATACCAGCTGTCTCTGTTTTCCTTGCCTGAAATTCTGACCCACAGAATTATGAACAAATAAAGTGTTTCTTATTTTAATATACTAAGTTTGGGGTGGTATGCTATGTACCAATAGATAACTGTGAGAGAAATTGATACCAGAAGAGTAGTGCTGCTGTAACAAAAACCTAAGTGCAATATGGGCCTTGGGACTTGAAAGCAGGCAAAGGTTTACATGTACATGGCATTTCTTATGGAAAACAAAGATAGACTCAGATGGAAGGAGAAAACCGAGAGACAACAACTCTATGGAAAAGAACTAGCCTATAATCAAGGACCATGTCCTGTCTCCCAAAAAAGGATACCTGGCTATATGGAGCTGGTTGGATTTTAGACTTGTTATGGACCAGTGACTGCTATGTGTTATACTTTTTTAATAGGAATGTGTGCTTCAGTTTTCCTATTATTATCTCATCATTAAATAGTGGGTATGTAAAGGCAGAAAACTTCCCTTTTTAGTTCACAGATTTCTGGATTAAGAAGAGTCATACCTGAGCAGCTGCATCCAAAGAACTATGTCTAAAGATCCTCATTTGTACCTGAACCTGATTCAAATGACAAGAGCCTAACTAAGCCTGATACCATAAGGAAATATGATGTTGAGGATCTTGGGAGGAGGGAAGTGTACTTTGCATGTGGAAGGGCTGTGAATTATTAGACATCAAAGTATGGACTGAGGTAAACAGTTGCTGCCACAAACCCATACCTTTCAACATTCACACCCTTATATAGTCTCCTCTAATTCCAGCTGACTCTGGAATCAGCTGTGTATCTTGCTTTGGCCAATGGGACATTAGGAATACACTTGATAGGCACCAACACATTGGTTTAGTCCTCATGTAATGCACCCTCTTTGGACTCTGAGACCACCTTTTTATGAGAAAGTACAAGCTAGCTACATGGAGAGATCACATGCAGGAGAACTGAGGAACCCAGTTAGTCACTAAAACTGAATCTCCAGACATCTGGCCTCAACTGAGCTGTTGTAGTCAGCTCCCACCTGTTCAAGGCAGCCCACATGAGATCCCAACATCACGAAGCAAGATGAGTTACTTCCATTGTTCCCTGCTCAATTTCTGACTGTAGAATCATGGTCCAAGATGTTACTGTGAGTCACTAAGTTTTGGAATTGTTATGGAGAAATAGATAACTGAAACAACAGAGTATGCTGCAGGTTGGTAGAAGAGTGAACATCATTGAGGAATCAGATGGATCAACAAGTATCAGCGCAGGTGTAACAGAAATATTATATAATGAAAAGTGTGGCTGCCTCACAGAGACGATAGATAGGTAGATAGATAGATATAGATAGATAGCCAGCCACTGGTCTCTTTCTTTTATTGAGATAATTGGATAATTGAAACCTAGCTCTATGACTTAGAGATTAAACTGTTCAAGCGCACATAACCCACCAGGTCCTTTCACATTATATTGTAAAATTTCACATTCTTACTTGATTAGCATAGGCTTTATAAAATCTAGACAGTCATATTATAAGCAAGTTACATATGCCTACTTTCATTTTAATTAGGTTTATGATCATAAAGCAATTTAATGAAAACTGGCAAATAAAGGGAGATGGTCTTATTCCAAAGAAGTAGATGTAAAGAGAGACTACACAAGAAAGAAAATTTTCCTAAAGAATTCTTTATTAAGAATATCTGTTATAAGGCACAGTGTTTTATATTTGGATATTCTAAGTTGCATCTAACCCTATCTCGATCTGAGAACATTTTAATATGAAATATTATATATCTAATAATTTGAGAATTACTAAAAATGCCAATGAGAAAGTTTTCTATGATTTTCTATTTCTTAAAAAAAATTTAACGTGAAATTTTAGTATTTTTCTCTGTATAACTTACTATGAAGTTATATATACTAGTTAAATGATACACCTGTAATAGAAGGGAGGAAACGCATTAACATGTTTTCACTTAATACAAATTAGAAATCCCCATGTATAAAAATATTAAACAATTAATTCCTAAGTTATATTTCTGTGATCTACGCTGATTGAAGGGAGGTTTTATGAGTATGTTTGGTTGTTTGAAACAGTCCTATGGCCAATTGGTTAAGAACAACAACTTCAGAGCTCAATTTGCCAAGGTTCAAATCCTCACTCTGTCACTTCTTAACTGTATGATCTGTGTCTCTGATTCCACAATGTTAAAATGGAGACAATATTAGTAACTTTTTCAGAGCATTGGTATGAGAATTAAATAAGGTAATATACATAAGGCAATCAAAGCAGTACCAGAAACAATATCACAGGCAATACCTAAGTGTAAGATATTGTTATTCTTAGCAGTTTAGTTGCTAAATTTCTCTTCAATTTAGGTAAATTGTCCATCCCAGTCATTCATACTTCTTTGCGAATTGTTAATAATTTCTTTAAAAGGAAAAAGAAATTAACACCTACTGACTGCCAAGAAATCTTTTAACAGCTTTACTATTAGAAGTAATGTATTGATTGATTTGATCATTACAAGCACCCCTATGAAGCAGAAACTGTCATCATCCTCACTTTAGAAATGCAAAAACAGAGCTTCAAACAGTTTAAAGAGGCTGCCCATGATATGCCCCTAGTAAATGATGAAGTCAGCACTCAAAGTATTAGAGCTCCAGAACCTGCAATCTTAATTATTAAATGATCTCTGAACCACTCTGGATTATATAATTTCCAATTCTTTCTGTCAAAATCGGACCCTATGAAAATTATTGCCCCTAACAGTCTTCTTTCAACATCTTTATCTTTGCAGAAAACACAGAGAAGAAAATAATAGTGCATGAAAGAATCAACAGAAAATTCAGATTGGTGAGAGAGGATAAAAGAACAAAGGGGTCCACAAGCCATTGCAGTGAGCACCTGTGCTGTTCTAGGAACTGTGGATACCGGAATACAAAAAACTGACACTGAGAAGCTCTTTGCCTGTGAGGAGTTTGCATTGATTCCAGAGAAGTCTTGTAATGAAATGATGACAAAATTAAAGAATCAATACAAGTTAAATGAGTAATAAGCACTAGATAAAAGGTAAGGGAGAATCAGGATATGCCACACCAAAATATGCCACTTTGGCATACTGATTAATTTGAGCTGAAAGCAATTGAGAAACAGCAGATGCAGGAAAAGCTCTCTGTCTTTCCTCTATCTGCCTAAAAACAGGACATAAATTTCCCGTGAAAAAGGTGCCCTCCCTGTACCAAGAGAAGAGAGCACTCTTTATCACCAGAGACAGAGTCGATGCCAAGATGATTCTGCATAAGCAAGCGTTTCTAAAATAACCCTTATCTTCCATTAGTTTTCTCCATATATTTCTTAGTCACCTTCCCACAATTTATTGGCCCTAGAAGCCCAAACACCCTTTTTTTTGCCTAGTCACTTCCCTACAAGTTAATGCCCTCTGTTTAAATTGGTGCATAAGCTGTTAATTTGCCTTTTGTCAGTTTAATTCGCAGGTCCTAGTGACTTAACCTAAAAAGGCAGAGGAAAAGTTTTTCCTCCCTTACAAGGGTAATGACATAGAGAGGTCAGGGCATGCTGTTTTGGAGACTGTACCAAGCAAAGCCTCTCTAAGTAAACATCATTTGTATTAAGACTTGAGAAACTAAAAACGTGTGTTGCAGGTAGAGGGAACAGCAATAGCTGTGGCCTGAAGTGGAAGGAATGGTGGTCTGTTCAAAGCACAATAATAAGAAGGAGACGAATGTGGATAGAGTATAGTGAGCAAGGGGGAGGTATGAAGAAGATAAGTTTCTAGAAGACAGAGACCCAGGGAGAGATTTGTGTACCAGGCTAAGGAGTTTAGAGTTTATTCTAATTAAACTAGAAAGCCACTGAATAACTTTAAGCAGGAGACTGACTCCATTTGATAAAAGAATATTTCGTGTCATTCATTCATGGAGGTCACCATGCATACCCCTCTGTGACAGAAATGCAAGCCAGTATGTGGAATCGTGTTTGTTATTTATTTTGTTAAGTGTAGAAAGGAAGCCTCTTATTGAAACAGATCCATGTGTCCAACATGATATAGAACACATCTTCTGCATTGTGTTAGGTCTTTAATTGCCATTCAAACTTGTTAATAAACCTTAAATTTATTCTTTTCCTGAACTATTTTTTTCTTTTTGTTTAAAACTGTACCCAAATGTGATTTAGTCTTAATGATTTTAAAATGTCACAAGTGTAGTAAATGTGAAAATTATACTTGAGACATTTTTATTAGCAAACAGTAAATATTTATACCATTACAGAGTAGGGTTTTTTTTTTTAAGATCTGACTTTTAAGGTTGAATTAATAACAGATTGAAGCAGTTAGAATAAAGATAAAAATCATAAACTCCTAAGGATTTTATTAAATCTCTACAGCCCTCTAAGTATACTTGAGTTTTTTTCTTGCTAATTAGCATGCAATTGGGACACAAAATGAAGGATTTTTCTCTGAGCCATTGTGGTCCCTCTGAAGCTGCTGCAAAAATTGAATAGTTCAGAAATAAACCAAAGTAGCCTTCAGTCCATTTTCTTGGAAAGGTCTTGCCTGAGGGGGTAGTTAGAGGTGTGCCATAATGTTTGATTTTAATGCTAAAGAGAAGTTATTTGATTTGCCCAAGGTCATCAATTGCCACTACAAGAACTGAGAAACAATTCCAGCTCTTTACATCATTTACTGCATCAATGATTTACATCATTTTGTTCTGAAACTGGAAAACATAACAAAACTTCCTATTGGGTAAGTGAATTTTTTATTATTTTCACTGAGATATAATTGACATACAACATTATATTAGTTTCAGGTGTACAACATAATAACTCAATATTTGTATATAAATTGCAAAATGATCACCACGACTTGTCTAGGTAATATCCATCACCATACACAGTTACAGCATTGAATTTTCACTTTTTACATGACTTTCTCCATTTTGGCGTACTATCCAGTGTAGTGTACTGGAAAGAGCACAAAATGTTGGGACAGGTAATGAGAAGACTTCAATTATAGTCTCAGGTACACTTACTAGTTCTTCCACTTACTATTGCAATAGAACATATCATCCTGATGCTTAGTGACTTAAAACAACAAAAGTCATTGTGCTATTATCACTCCCAGTTGCAGGAGGTTGATTGAACTCTCATCTGGAATTTCTTACACAGTTACTGTCAGATTGTAGCTGAGAATGGAGTCATCTCCAATACTTCTTCCCTCATGTGCCTGTTGACTGATGCTAGCTGTTGGCCATATGGCCTACAGGAGGCCTTTTCGCAAGGCTTGAGGTGCCTCACAGCATGGTAGCTTTTATAACCTAACTTCAGAAGTCGCATAGCTTCAATTCCAGTCTAGCCAAGGGCCTGCCCTGCTTTGGGGGAGTGGACATGGACACTTGCATCTCTCAGTGGGAAGAATGTCTATGCCACTGTGTAAGAAGAGCATCTGGAACTGGACAGCTTGTTACAGACATCATGGAAAATACACTCTGCATACTAGCTGTGCTATCTTAATCAAGTTTCTGAATCCCTCTGTGCTTCCATTCTTCCATCTATAAAATAGAAATAGTAACTGCTTGACTTATTCCAAACTGGGGTTATGAAAGTCAGATATTAGGATGTATAAGAAAAGATGTAATAAACTTTCAAACACAATAGCTGAAAGCTTTTATTAGGATATACATATTCTCTAACTTATGTGACAAGGAGGAGAGGATTGAAATCTTAGATTCCAGCTACTCGTCTAGAGTTATTTCTAGCTTGGCAATGAATTGCCCATATGAGATATGGAATCGAATTAACTAAATATTAAAACAAAAAAATCAAGCCCTATAAAGCTGATTCCAAAAATTCTGTACATGTACAAACTTAAAAATGAATTGTCATAAGAATTAAAATGCTTTATTTATGGTAAAATAGTGATTCAATATGCTGTGCAATTGTCAAAATCTTGGGAACTTTAATTTTTCTAATGAAACACTGCTTTTGCATATAACTTTTCTATGCTTCAGTTGTCTTCATCAGTAAAATTAAAATACTAGCACTTTTTAATATATATTAAATGATCAATTAGATAAAGTTTAGAATAATACCAACATCAGTGGTAAATATAATCTGGTATAAAAATTATCGTTGGGGGCTTCCCTGGTGGCGCAGTGGTTGAGAGTCCGCCTGCCGATGCAGGGGACACGGGTTCGTGCCCCGGTCCGGGAGGATCCCACATGCCGCGGAGCGGCTGGGCCCGTGAGCCATGGCTGCTGAGCCTGCGTGTCCGGAGCCTGTGCTCCGCAACGGGAGAGGCCGCAACAATGAGAGGCCTGCGTACCGCCAAAAAAAAAATTATCGTTGGAATTTGATTCTGAGTTAGGTTTGATCAGACCACATAGAAAGCATGAGATAATGACTAAATTTATCCCCCCCTGCCAGATATCCTACTCATATCAAGGGCATATATTTAAGCATATCAAGGGCCTTATATTTGGATTTTTCTTTGCCTATGAAATCTGATGATAACATTTTTTTGTTCTGGCTTTCACTAAAGCTGTTTTCTAATGATTCAAATGCAGAAAAACATGACAAATACTATTTAACTAAGAAACTCAGAGAGTAGGATCATGGATCAGTATGGGTGTACCTGCCTAAGAAAATAAACTGAAGACTATATAGTTTAGTAATTCATCGTCATTATTTTAGTGAACAATGATAGAAGGAAAAGAATTATTTTTTAAATTAAAATCCAAACAATTATAATTTTAACAATAATTTTGACTGAGCTATAAAGTGATTTATTTTTTCTCTAAATAAGTAAAGCACAAATCATTCTAAAATAGGGAGATTGACTGCATATTCGTCACTTTTTTCAACTAAAATTTATACAATACCAGCAATACTAACTTTGAAGATTTTAAGGAATGTAAGTGGTACAGTGGAGTGTGATTAAAGGCAGCAATTTTCACAGTCATCTAAAAATATCACCCCTCACCAACAGTGATTCATTTAAGAAATATTTACTGGGCACCATAGTTTCTATGTGCATGGCATTTTTCTTAGATCTAAGAAGACAGAAATGGAAGAGACACAAGCACGGTCCTTAATTAAGGGCCTTCAAACAAAGCAACATGATGATTTTCTGTAAAGGAATCATGTGATTTAATTGTATAATTGTATTTTCAACAATTATCTTCCTATGGCAGAGACTAGTATACTGTTTATCAAGCTAGTTGCATATTCTTTTTGGATACACAATTATCCTCATTTTTCCCAGCCTCATTTGCAATTGAATGTGGCCTTGTGTCTGAGATTTAGCCAGTGGAATAATAGTGACAGTGAAAAGTACCACTTTCAGGACTAGACCATGAACTTCCTAGGGTATCATTCACTGTCATTCCTCACACAACCTGTTTGATATTGAAAAACAATGAAAACTTCAAAGCTATGTGAAGATGATGCAAAACTCAAGAAGTGACCAAAATCACTTTAATGTTTCCCTCAGCTTGACTAAACTTTAAACAGGTTTCTTATTGACTGTAGACCCCTGACCTCCCTTTTCTTAGAGCATTTACTAGAATATTTGCAATCCAATACTTCTCCACTAGCTGACCCTAGCACTTAACAAAATCTCCCATCCTATGTTGAGTTCAACTTCTCCCTCCGATTGCAATTGTCTTGACACCTATTGCCATAGTCTTGAATAGTCTCCTTTGCCAGTTTAACTTTTCTGATGCATTTTCTTTTGATATAGGAAAACTGGGTCTCTATATCACCTCATGGATTCCAACACAAGCTATACAGTAATACCTGTTTTGGACTTAGCATAAATGAAAAATCAATTATCTTGATTGAGCTATAAAACTTGGGATTTGTTGCTTAGAAAAATTAGCTTTCCCTTAGTTAACATAATCCCCACAATAATGCAAGCCTCTGAGGACAAATATCCTTTTTTTCTTATTCACCATTGTTGTCCTATAACTGTGAGAACATAGAAGAAGGGACAAGATCTAATTAGGATGATTCAGGAAAGTCTTCGTATAAGATAACATTGATTTGAAACATTAGTGAGAAGGAATTTTCTGAGAGTTGATGCTCTCCAAAGAGTGATCAACATATATGAAACCCTGGCCATAGAAGTAAGCATAATATATAGAAACTAGTCCTTAGCTATAATTAGGTTACTTAAAGGCAAGAAGTTTGCATTAGTATTAGATGAATAAATAGGGGGTGATTTTAGTATCTGAATCTCTCTCTCACTGAGTGATGAATTTTAAGGTTCACCAGAGCAATGGGTTTTCTTTGGACCAAGGATGAGAGAAAAAGGCAAAGGTTCAGAGGACATGAAAATCAGAGGACTGAACAAATCCAGGAGGTTATTTGGGAACTTAATTTAAAAATCTGAAGAAATAATTAGGCCAGAAGCAAATACCAAAACCAAGCTTATAGAGCCAAGAATATATGAATCACAGATATTAGCCAGAAGAATGTAGTTGGTTACTGCAACGGTTCAGGAGAAGTCTAAAGACCTACATTTGTGGCATTATGGTAGAGGAAAGAAACCAGACAGACGATATGAAATCTGTAGAATTCTGTGATCAACAGACTTTGAGAAATTATATAGAGGAAAATCCACTGGGCTTTGGTTTATGGCTTCTGGCCTAGGAAAGTAAACGACAATGTAGTCATTCACTGAAAGTGATTTTAAAGGGGGCAACTATTTTTGAAGTAAAAAATAGAATTACAAGATCATTTATAAAGTAAATTTTGAAACCCTTATGGGCTATCCAGGTGGAATCCAATCTTCTTAAGTTGTCTGAAACTTGAATCATCACCTAGATACCCCATAAGAGTTTCAAAAAGGAGATGAAGGATGCAAGAGTTGAGGAGTTTGGAAGTTTTTTTATTATGAAATAGGGGTGGTAGAGCACACAGTAGATTATAAAGGGGGTCATCAGTTGCAAATGAGTCAGTGACAGAGCAAAAGTAAAACACTCTGAACTTCAGTAATGAGAAAAAAACTGATGGCTGGAGGTGCTTGTCAGGGTCTGTGGATATTTGTTTTATATAAAAATAAGTCATGTACTACACAGACTAGGGTGCATGACACCTACTGGCATGGCTAGTGCAGTGAGGAAATTAGTCTTCAGATGCTATCCTTTTCACTGCCAAAAACCATCCTCAACAACGTTACATGTTGGATTAGCCCAAGCTGAAAATAAATATGATATTGAAAGTAGGATTTATTAGATTATCTGTTTGGTTCCTGCAATCAACAGCAGGTAATAAGCAGATTTTGAGTGGATAAGGCAAAAAATAGTATTTTTGATTAACTGAGAATTTAAGGGCAGTTGACATTGGAGCACCAGCTATCTGAACCAGAAAATGGTGGCCAGTGATCAATATGAAAGTTATTTTCCCCACTTGAAGATGTAGTAGCAGTGGACATATGATGTAGTAAGTGGGGTGGACATCGAACATACAGTACACACTTGACTTTTGTTAAGTTTGTTAAGTAATCATTGCACTCATTTTAGAAGTGTTTTCACATGATTATTTTTCCTAAAATTTAAAGAAAAATTTTTTGTAATTTTTACAACTATCTCAGGGAGATTATCAAACATTGAGCTGTCTAGATTGATTATACAGTCTTCTAATTAAAGTGTTTATTTTCCTTTTTCCATTATTAAAAAGCAGTCAAAACCTTGAGATTGAGAACTTGTATGTGAACTGTAAGATTCTCAAGCATTACATCTTAAGACAAAAGACTGTTTATTGGCCTTTACAGAGTTACATATAACTTGTTTGAAGTTTTTAACTGGAAAAATGGTAAGAATATTTTGGAACCTCAATCATCACAGCACCTTGTCAATAGACAGTGCTCGCTCGCTCTCTCGTGCGCTCTCTCTCTCCCTCTCTCTCTCTCTCTCTCTTTAAAGCTATCCATTGTTCTTCATTCAGGTCAAAATTTTAAAAGCGGGGTAAAATACAAAGTATATGCACTAGAAAACGATCAGTTATTCTCGACACTACAGTGCAGTGTTTTGTGAGGTGCTGTCAATTTTGGAATGGATTACACTATCAGGAGCTCTGGGAAATATTGCGATGTCATTTTATTTAGGAACAATTGACTTACAAAGTAGCTAATTTATTTTTAAATACATCTGTGCTAAGGCATCAAATAAAACTAAATAGGCAACGAGATAATGTTTATTGCTCAGGCTCTAAAGACAAGCCGACTGGTTTCAAATTAAGTTGCTGTCACTTACTAGCATGTGACTTTGTTCAGGCTGTTAAACTCCTGAAGCCTCAGTTTTTTCACCTTTAACATTAGTAAAATAACAATACCTACTACACCCTACTTAAATGGGGGTTTTATAAAGTAATGTACATAAAATGCTTTAAAATACATATTGTTTTTTAAATAAATAATTGAAGCTTTCATTGGAAGATGAGTATAACAGGGCAGAGGTGCGGGCTAGGAGCACAATTAAAGTACTGTGGAGAGGCACTTTAATCACTGTATAAAATTATTTCCTTTATCCTAAACAATATGGTCTAATTTATAGCACAACACTATTAACTGACTCATGACCAGATAATTTTGTTATTAATTGTGAAGGTCTGCTCATATCGCACCATGAGGAAAACTCTTTTACTTTCTTACATATTTTCCCCTAGTTCACAGATAGTAAGCATCCCCTTCACTGTACTTTCTTAATGTGTACCTAGTGAATTCCAAAAAGAGAAATCGATTCAGCAGCATAATATTACGGTGATATCTGCCATCAAAGAACGGGTGCTATTTTGACAGCAATACCCCTGGTGGTTGATCATTTATCCCTGGTGACACTAGAAATGCAAAGCCATCAGCAGCCACCAGTTAAGTGAAAAGATTAGTAGAGCACATGTTCAACAAATAGATTTACTCTAGAAAGATCCATTTGAGTCCTTATTTGATTTTACACTTTCTCTATAAATTGTAGCTTTATTGATTCAAGAACCTACATTTGATTGAATAAAAATAACTAAACATAACTTCTTCCATTTACATATTAGCAGTCAAAGAAAATTCTGTTTGAAGCATGTAAGAATATTGAGTTTATCCAGATGCAAGATGTTAATGAGGCTTCAAGATGAATGTGTCAATACTAAATGTGTAGAAATGGAGTGAGAGTGGGAAAGTATGGAGTCCGATTAGTCAGCAAGTGCTAGAAGTAAAGGAAGGCCATAATAAAGCAGTGACCATTCATTGTTCAGCTTTTTTAATTTCTAAAACAAACTATAGAGAATATAATGGGAAAGCCCTTCAGAGACTGAGAAGTGGAGTTTGTACTATAACAGATGAAGCAAAAAACAGAGTAAGAGAGTGTTACAGGCTGAATTGTGTCCCTCCAAAATGTGTATGTTGAAGTCCTAACCCCCCAGCACCTCAGAATGTAACCATGTTTGGAGATAAGGTTTTTAAAGATGTGATTAATTAGGGCTTCCCTGGTGGCGCAGTGGTTGAGAATCCGCCTGCTGATGCAGGGGACACGGGTTCGTGCCCTGGTCTGGGAAGATCCCACATGCCATGGAGCGGCTGGGCCCGTGAGCCATGGCCGCTGAGCCTGTGCGTCCAGAGCCTGTGCTCCGCAACGGGAGAGGCCACAACAGTGAGAGGCCCGCGTATCACACACACACACAAAAAAGATGTGATTAATTAAATATTGAGGTCTTTAGCATGGGTCCTGATCCAATATGACTTGGTATCGTAGTAAGAGGAAATTTGAATACAGACATGCACACCCACAGATGCCTTGATCTCAGACTTACAGCCTCCAGGACAATGAGAAAGTAAATGTTTAAGCCACCTAGTCTGTAGTGCTTTGTTATGGCAGCACTATAAAACTAATACAGAGAGATAAAGAAGAGGGCAAGGTTGGGGAAGGCAGGTGTTCCAGGTCCTCCAAGATCATACTATGCCATCATCATCTCCTTCCTGCTGAGGTGACCCTTATTCAGTCTCTAAGAGCCTAGATCTGCAAGAGGGTACTTGAGGTATAAACCTTTTCCTTGATCTCCTTGGTGGTCCTTATTTAAAATTCTTTGTACATTATGTTGGAACTAATCATTAACTATTCCTGTTTCTTGGAAACTTTTCTGTAATAATTCTCAATCAAAGGTGGAAACCTTTGACCAGTTGAGTGTTGGCACAAGAAATCATGGGAGTTGACACATAGATTGACTTTCTCAGATATATAATATTACCGTTGGACACGAAATATTCAAGTCTATATGTTAGTAAAAATTTTCAGTTGTAAGTTAACTCATTAGTATCCAAGAACATTAATAAATCAAGATAACTTATTGAAATATTAATGTCTGCTTGTTCTTTCTTTTTTCTTTTTTGCTTCTCTGCCACTCTCACTGTCTTCCACCAAAGTAGGTAGCCAGGCTTTGGAAGTCCAGGGACTTTTGGTGGGGTGGAAAACTTCAGAAGTAAGTGATGTAATAAATTATTTTTGTCTTTTGAAAAAAAGATGTTTAACTGGGAGCTGAAACAGGCCAGCAGGAGTGTCAATATTGTTAAAAATATGAAATTCGCAACAAGCTTCACCATTCTTTATTATAGTCAGTCTGATTCTAGGAGACAAGTCAGCTTGAAATCCCTGAGCCCTAAGCCAATAAAAAAAAGATTATGTTAGGTGTATGGGCAGAGTTTGGAAGAAAGAGTATCTTTAAGAATCAAGGAGGTAGAGAAAAGGATTATGGAATGGAAGATAGTATTCTGAGTTCCACAGGTAATGGAGCATCTAAGTACTCCTCCATGCGGCACCAGAGAAGATGACTCAGTCTTTAAAGAGACGGCTGTATAATCTATCTTAAGGAGATGCTATATCTGTTACAAAAAGACAGAAAAACAGATCCAAGAGCTTTAAGAAAGGCAGTTTATTGGCTTACATGGCTGAAAATTTCAGGAGTTATTTGATCAGCTGTTGAAGTGATGCCCCAGGATTCAGTTTCCTGTCCTCTACCTTTCAGTTCTATTCACCTTAACATCAGTGCTATTCTCCAGCAAACTCTCCCCTCTTGGTTTTAAGACAGCTTAAGTAGCTCCAAACTATACATGATCTGAGCTTCATATTTTAAAGGAAAAATGAGATTCTCTTATCCAGGATCCCCTCCCTGAGGTAAGGTATCATTCATTTCATTAGCCCTGAATGTACCACATGTCATCTATGAACCAATCACTGTAGCCAGAGGAATGCGCTGGGCTGATTGGCCAGGCTAAGGTAGTACACATACTGCTGGGTCTTGAGGTTAAAATCAGCTTTACCCAAACCACATAGGATGAGATTGAAAGAAATGACAGCTTTCAAGGACAAAAATGGTTTCCAAAAATAGCATAATTAGACAAAGATTTCTATAGCCCACATCTAACATGAAAGCACAAAACTGCAGGACACCAAGGGAACACTGCAGACTTAGACAAAAAGGATACCAGCATTAAATAGTAGACAAGAGCTTACAACTCATTATCTCATTTGGGGGGTAGTGTCTAGATCTCCTGATTTCTGAGTGAAACTGGAAGAGGAAGGATCCTATAATGACTGAGAAGAAATTCTCATCCAGCACAGGAAAAGTGCAACTTTGAGACCAATCTGAATTGATTTAATGGTATGTACAAAGTAATATTTCTTTTACTCTTGGACTTGTGGAGTAAATTTAATATCCTTTCATAAGGGTCTTAGACTTCCTTTTAAATGCTGACCCAGCCAGGTTACTGAACTTGTAAGATTAAATGATATCACTGAAATCATGAAAAGTCACCACAGAAATGCCAACATATGATAACTATATATGACTTGGGATAATTTCATTATGACATATTCATGAATTAATGAATATGTAAAACTATAACCATCCATTTACTGAAGCCTATCTTAAAAACTATACCATTTCTTCCAAAGTTATCAAATGAATTTAAGAAAAATAAATAGAGTAGACAGAGGGGAATGTTTTACTTAAAGACAAAGCCTCTTTAAAGAAATAAAATCAAAGAAGAAGACAAAATCCATGTATCACATTCCTCTTGATACCTCTCTAATTTAACTCCTTTTTCTGGAAATATTAAAAATGTATGTCTGTACTTCAGAAAGAGGAGACCCTTTTGTTACCAGCGTTAGGGTTGTGTTTTAATTTAAGAAAAAAACAATGAAAAACTATAATATGGATCCAACCATAAATATATATGGAAATATTTCAAGTGCTAAAAACCTACATTTTTGCCCACACATTCCAGCAGAATAAAAAATGAAACCAGATGACCTCCAGTGGTGACAGATGGGCTCAGTTTTTGACAATGTGATTCTTATATTTTGCCCTAAGCTAGAACATCTTTAAACTTGATGAGGAATAAAATGAGAACTTTATTGCACAATTTAAAGTAAGACTCAGTCATATAAATTGAGCATGAACCTGGAGCATTAATTTGCAATAGCTTGAGCTACATATAATTATACAAACATTTATTCTAAGTCAGTAAAGCAGAAGCAATTTTACAATATAGTAGTTCAGTTTGCTAGGATGGTGCAGGGTTGATAGTTAATTAGTTTTTTCCTTTATTTCGCAAGAATATTTGAAAAGTAATTTGTTTTCTTTCTCTTGGTTACTTGGTTAATTTAGTGAATATTTCCCCAAGAGATATCTTCATGCCAAAAGTAAATACCTTCAAAAGCCTAAGAAATTGTCTTCATTTGATTACCTGTATGTCTATGATTTAGAAACCAGTTGTTCTCTATAGAAAGTTTGTTTTATTAATTATTAGGTTATATAGTTTTCTTTCCTCCCTGTGGTACCCAAAACATTTATTTTAGAAAAATAGGTGTTCTTTTTATTATTCATAATATTTTGAGTCAATAAGTAAGAAAAAATCCAAAGAAACTTAAAGTTTGAGATTTTACATAAGGTTTCGGTACCCCCCAGTATACTGAGATAAACTACCTGCCAAAACATTTATGTGTTTATTTCATGCAAGATACCAAATTTTCCTCTTCTTTTTCCAAGTTATAGTTAGCTAGGGATCTTTTCATTTTGGTCTTAAATTGAATCAATGGGGGGCAAGTATGCATGCATTTTAGAATATATCACAGAATGATTTTCCACTATAACTTTCCTATGGGAGCAGTCTGCTACCAGACAAGTGTTTTAGCTGCTCTCCACCAGATCATTCCAGTTATGGAATGCATAACTACTTTGAGTCCTGCTTTTTATTAGGTTGGGTTGTTGACATTAATATCTAGGGTGCATTAAAAAAACCAAGTATAGGTAAACCAAGTAGTTAGGGAAAGGAGAGGGCTTCCTTTTTGACTCATTTGAACCAATATACATGTGAAACAAAAATTTTTGTTTGATTAATTGAAATATTTAAGGCAAACTGACCAATCAGCCTTCTTAATTCTCCTCTCTCTCTGTGCTTTTGCTTGTCAAGGGGAAGCTATAGGCAATGGTGAATGACAATACAGATTCTTCAGTCAGATTATTATACAGGTAATCAGAAATACTAAAATGATTTTTTTCAAAATGCAAAACTACTGAATGTCCACAGGGCAATAATTATTGTGTTCCACTTGACAGAATTCATTTATATTTCTGTGGATATGATTTATTTACTTTTCTATCAATATCCTACACCTTGGAACAGTAAAATACCAACAACCAAAGTCACAGATAACCCAGCAGGCTGAGTTAAACAGGTCTTCCAGGAATCTTTTTTACCCATTTCAAAGTCTCCCACATTTTTTCTTGACAATAAAATGGATAGGAAGCAGAAGCATATTAGTTGTTTGATGAGAAGAGCCTGTTACATCTTCCAGATAAAGAAAAAAAAGGAAAGGAAGAGAGCAAGGAAGAGAGAGGACGGATGGGAAGAGAGAAGGCAAATAGAAACTTCACAAAGAAAAGGAGTCTACAAAAACAATAGTCCAAATAGGACACAGCTAAAATGTGACATAATTTAAATGACTGAGGGATGTAAGAAAATATAATCCATTTGACCTTGACTCTAAGAACATTCTCTTTCAAAGAGCAATCCAGAACCTACCAGATGTTATCTGCAGTGGCTAAAACTCACAGTCATAATAATGGAAATGGAATTTAGTTGTTTTCACCCTTTTGAATCTGTTAAAAGTGAAAGAATAATTTATGAGATAGTTAGTGGGAAGCAGCTACACAACACAGGGAGATCAGCTCGGTGCTTTGTGACCACCTAGAGGGGTGGGATAGGGAGGGTGGGAGAGAAATGCAAGAGGGAAGGGATATGGGGATATATGTATACATATAGCTGATGCACTTTGTTATACAGCAGAAACTAACACAACAATGTAAGGCAATTATACTCCAATAAAGATGTTAAAAAAATAATTTATGGTTTACACAAAAATATATAAATATGAAAGACATAAAATATACTGCAGAAGGACCCAAATGTGTCTCAGCATTCAAAACAGAAAATAAAAGCAAAGAATATTTCATCATTAAGCAGTAAAAAATAGCTAACATTTATTTAAAATGTGAAAGACACCTTAGTAAGCAGTTTACATTTATCATCTCATTTATTCCTCACAAAACCACTATCAGTAAGGTGCATTTTTATTGCCAATTTACTACTAAGGAAAATGAGGCACAGAGAAACTTTGTAGCTGGTGATCAGATTACACAACGAGTGTCAGAACCTGGACTTAAACCAGGCAGTTTGACACCTATGTTAACATAGGTGAAATTGGAAACTAAGATTTCTCAAGAAAATACTACAAATACACTGAAAACCAAACATCTGTATTATAACTCTTTCTGTAGTGAGTATCAGAAAATAGAATCCAAACTGGATTGGGCAAAAGGAGAATTTATGGGTTAACAGATCTGACAGGCCCAAGAGTATAAATAAACTTCAAGAACAGCTTGATTCAAGGGCATAGACAATGCCATCTCTCTCCGTTTGCAGTTATGTTTTCCATGGCTTCTATATTTAGGTTTCATTTGGTATCAAGATGGTTCTCAGCAGCTCTAAGTCCACATCTGCCAGGTTAAATTCCAAAGAGGAAAGGAAAGAGGGAGGGGGGTGAAGGAAGAGATATAGTTCCACAGATGTCCTAGCCTGTGTCCCTGTTGAATTGTTATAAAACCATCATGAACCAATCAATGTGACCAGCACAATGTGATGTTCTGCTTGGCTTGGTTTAATATGCGTATCTATTCTGGACCTAGAATCTGAGCTAAAGCAACCAAATCATCACAGACTGATCTTGGGACATGTTTCATTTCCTGCAGAAAAATTGGGTTGCTAATACCTAAAGGGTGAAAAAAATACTAGTTGGTAAATATGAGATATCTAATATATCAGATATATACAGTCCTTCGTCAATTTGTAGGAATTACAACTCTCTCCTTATATATAAGCCTGTGTCCAGAAAAATGTCCAGAACTCACAAAAATAGAATAATAGCTTGATATATGATAGAATATTGGATTTTTGTTCTCAAAAGCTCTAGCAGTATTGTAACTTCATTGTATGAATGCAGTGTGAGTAACTCTTTAATAAGTCAGCTGATTACCCATAAGAAATTATTGCTTATACCTAAAAATAAAAGGCAATGGGATAATATATCATTTGACTGTAAGAACTAAATAAGGGAATAGTCTTATTTTTATCAGTTCCTCCCCATGAGGCAGATACTCCAACTCCACAGTTTGGGAACACCTGGCCTAGAGCACTGAAATACTTACCATGACATACAACATATTACAAAAGTTAATCTAACTTACCTTCGTGGTACACTGCTGCATCCCACAACTCTCACCTTCTCACGTATGAAACATGTCATCATTTTTGAAACAATCTGTACCTTCATGCCTTTATGTTTTGGTGTTTTCTCCTTATTTTTTTTTTAGACAGCTCTTTCATGTCTACCTGTCTTCTCAACGAGGTGAATTGATAATCACCCTTCATAACTAAATATATATCACTTCTTGGAAATTTTCCCGGAAAAGTCCACATAAGTTTAGATGCTTCTACAAAGTGGACTCACATGACACAATTATATTACTGATTATATTTGTGTAACTGGTATATTTCCTTCCCCAAATTTTCACTTTTCAATGACAGGGATTGTGTGTTATTCATCAGTCTACTTCTAGCACCTACTATAGCATGGTGTTGAGAACACAGAAGGAACTCATAAATACCATATTTCATTAAATCTAAAAACGTCATCTGATGTAAGATGCACTGTCATACTATATACCATTCAGAAAGAACATAATAACTTTAGCAATTAGAGTTCTTATTTTATAATTCCTGAGAGGCTTTATCGTACATTCCTGAAACTTCTTGAGTCTGACTTCTCAGAATTCTTTTTCAACTCTGATAGATTGATACCTATTTTTTCCACACAATGTCAGCCTCTGTGCTATTACCAGCATCAATGATGCAGCATTTCATTAAAAGGTTCTTAACAATTATTCAGAATTTTCTTTTCAAAGTGCTGACATGTTTTTATACTGGGCTTCCTTGGTATTAACAGACCAAGGACTCACTTGCCACTTCAATTGTACTTAAATGTACTTAAGTACTTTAGCAATTAAATGTTTACTGATGAAAATGTCAGTAGTTTACAGTTGTCTTGTTTTATCACCAATAAGAAAAATCAAGTTAGTGTATGCCTTAGGCTGAAGTATGTTAAAAATGAATAAATAACTAAAAGAAAATTTATACCCTATATTTATTTTTTCTAAGATATTATAATAAAAACTTTCCAACGTGGAAAAAACTTGAAAGGTTTTTTCAGTAAAGACCTAGTTCATAGGTGATACAATTAATACTTTGTTATGTTTGCTTTATCATATATCTATTCATTAATTCATCCCTCTATTCATCCATCAACCTATATTACTTTTGGTGTACTACAAAATTATTTACAGACATCAGTACACTTCCCTATAAAGACTTCAGGATATATATAATTGCCTACAGTTTAAGCTTTGTTTCTTCTGAGATAAAACTTACAAACAATTAAATGCATAAATATTTGTGTACCATTTAATGAGTTCTCACAAATGCATACACCTGTGCAACCTAGTAAAGATATAGAATATTACCATCACCCCAGAAAGTTCCCTCATGCCTCTTCATAGTAAATCACTGCACCAACTCCCCAGAGACAAATACTATTTTGATTTTTTTTTTGCCTATTCTAGAACCTCTTTTAAATGAAGTCATGCAGTATTTATTCTTCTGTACAATCTTTCTTTCACATCCATATTGTTTGAGATTCATTCATGTATGAAAAGCTCATTATTTTTATTGCTGAGTAGTATGTCATTTTATGAATATATCACAATTTGTTTATCAGTTCTGTTACTGATGGACACTTGGGATATTTCCAGAAAGTTTGGGCTGTTATGAATATAACCGATATGAATATTTTTATAGGTATTTTTTGTGGACATGTTTTTAATTCTATTGGATAAATACCTAGGCTTGGAATTTCTGGTTTATGGGTAAATATGTGTTTGGTTTTTTCTTTTGCGGTACGCGGGCCTCTCACTGTTGTGACCTCTCCCATTGCGGAGCACAGGCTCTGGACGCGCAGGCTCAGCGGCCATGGCTCACGGACCCAGCCGCTCTGCGGCATGCGGGATCTTCCCCGACCGGGGCACGAACCCGTGTCCCCTGCATCGGCAGGCGGACTCACAACCACTGCGCCACCAGGGAAGCCCTCAGACTGTGTCTTGCATATTATGAATGAAATGTTGTTGAAGTTCTAACTATTATATTCCTCCAAACCTTTTTTTTTTTTTAACCAAGACTAAATTTACACTTCAAACTGCAAGTTCTTGTTTCCCCTTTAGTGGAAGATAGCTTAAACCTCAGATCAGTTCATTTAGCGTTTTCTGGGCTGCTTGGTCCACGCATACATATTCAGGGGTCAACCAAGATATAGGCAGAGTTTATACATAGAACATGGGTTCCTCTCTCTGACTTTCCTCCTCTTAGGATTTAACTTCTAGCTTTCCAGGAAGTTTGGCCCTGAACCCTGTCCTGTTCTTCATGACAGCAAGAAACAAGGTTTTCCATTGAAGTTTTAGCTGACACACAAGGTGTTGTCTGGGACCTGCCCTTCTGGTAAAAGCTGTAAAAATAGGATATTCACCTAGTGTCATTCTCTCCTTCCAAATGTCACCTCGTCTTCAGAATCTACCTACTTCTGTCTACTCTCCAGGCTTCAGGTAGTTGTTTTATACATAGCTTCCAGAGTTTGCAGTTATTATCTATGGTATGGTTGGTCCAACAAGTGCTACACAACCATAGCTGAAGTAGAACTCCTACATTCATTCTTTACTTACAATTATATGTAATTAATTTCTTCCACCAATCAAACACATTGTGGTACATTGTGATTTTTCAATAGTATTGGTGATAATTTTACTCCATCTTTATAAAACTAATGGAAAATACTGGGTTAATAAAGTTTGAACTAGTAGTGAAAAGATAAAAGTTATTTAGAAAAAAAACAAAGATAATATTAAGCTTTCTCTTTTTGTTTGATAAGTTTTTGCCAAATGCATAAAAAATCCCAGAACAAAACTATTCCTTTGTCTTTTCTTTTTTGGAAATAGAAACATTTCATATGCCTAATAAATAGCTTTTATGTTAGCTTTTATGTTACTGAGAGATAACCACTTTAAGGCCAATGCCTTAAAACAAGACACCAAATTTATCAGAAAATTCTGAATAAAATAATTTTTTATTCCTCTAATACTCCTAAATACAAAATGATACCTTCAAGCCCTTTATATATAAATGTGTAACTCTCTGTAAATGTAATAGGAAAATATGAAAATTGTAGAATATTGTTACAGTGAAATCAATAAAAAACACAAAAGCCAGCTAATCTGCCACTATAGATTTTAAGATCTAGCCTCTTAGCAATTTTGAAGTATATAATACAGTACTGTTGACTATAGTCACTATGCTATGCATTAGATCTTCAGAACTTATTCATCTTCCAGAGGCAAGATTATACTCTTTAACATCTCCCCAATTCCCCCACCATTATTGATTTTAATACATTGTATGAAAACACTGGAATAAATGTGAATCTATCAATCATGTCTCTATGAATTTACCAAAAATAATCCAAATTATCTAAATAAGTGTCTGAATGTTTTTAACATACTATATAAAAGGTGTTTTGGATTAGTTTTTGCCATAATTCCATCAAGCAGTCAAGATTTTTGAGTACTTACCTGTGCAGACCTGTACAAAGAAGAGTTATTAAAAATGAAAAAAGTTAAAAGAATGATAGACAGAGAAACAGAGCACAACCATAAGAAAGAAAAACACAAATGGCATTATTAAAAAAAAAGATTGAGACTGGCATTTGGAAAGAATTAGAAATAGAAAATAGGAAGTTATGAGATTAAAAAGTTTAAAAGGTAAAAACAATGAAATCCAAATTAGAACCAGCTTTTCCAGAATGAAATGAAATCCAAGTTACAAGAGGGAAAGAAAATTATGAAACATGTTTATAACAAACTGAAATCCATCATAGGGCACTTAAATGTTAAGTCCAGTTGACATAAGTGCTTAGTAGACAGATGACTGTAGTTAAAATTGGAAAAAATAAGATAGAATTTAGTTAGAATATAAGTGTAAATAGCCTCATAAAATAAAATCAAAGGTAAAGGGTCTAAAACAAGTTGAAATAGATGGGGCTTGAAGTATACCACTTCCAAAAAGCACAGATTGGTATTTGACAGTGTAAAGATATTTCTCACTAGACAGATGAAAGAATACCATTTGACATTTGTTGCTTTCCAAAGTTCATCCTTATTATAACATATTTCCCTAGTCTCATGTATAAAACTTAAATAAAAAACACACTTTTTTTTTCATTTTCTATGAGAACTTGTGATTCATATATATTTGGAATGGAGTTATAATTTTTTTAGCCTGTGATGTTAAAGTCTTCATTCCCAGTCCTAAGAGAATTGAATGAAATTTTTTATCTTGAACTTGCAGAAATGAATAGTCAAATAATAAAAACAATAAAATGAAATGTGTTCCATTTTGAAAGAATCTTAGAGAGGTCTTGGTTCTCACCAAAAAAAAAAAAATTATTGGCATTTATATGTGCTCCTAATATCTCCTAGTTACTACTGTCTACATTTGATTCATGGACCTGCCTTAGATTCCATTATCTAGAGTAGATAAACTATGTAATAAATGATTTAGCTTCATTTTTCAGTATGATTTTTAGATAAGAGCAATGTAGCAAAGAAAGATGGTAAGGGAGAAACTTTCAAAGATAAAAATGAAAGTTATATTTACTCTAAATATTTCTGTTTTTATAATAACTGAAGTAAGTTATCACTATTCTAGGAAATAATAAAAATAATAAATGTTTACATTTAAATTAGTAACAGATATTATTGCATATGTAGCATATCTTATATAGTACCCTATGTTGCTAAAGAGGCTGAGCTCTGGGGACACATATTTTGTTCAAATCCTGTCTTCAAATGTTGTGTCACAGTATTTAGTTTCCTTATGTTTCAGCTTTATATCTGTACTATGGGGATCGTGATGTTACCTTTCAGGTTTATTGTAAAGTTAGTATATAAAAAGTGCTTATAATAGTGCTTCCTATGTTATTACTATTATAGTTATTTGTACATAATACACAAGGAAGTGGAACTCAAAATTAAAAACTATGAATATTACGAACCATTGAGTGTTTACTTATCAGCCTTTTCTAGTCTCATTATCAGTATGTGATCTTTGAAGCCAAGAGTAAGAGATGAGGCATGTGGAGACATATCTGCAACCACAGAGGATTTTTTTTTTTTCTCAAAATAGATCTGCCTTAAAGCTATATAAAGCTACAAAATTAGAATTCAGGACACGGGTGAAATTGAGAGGAGAAGCAAATTTTTTCTGTCACCCTCTCATCCTCAACCTTTGAAAGCCATTTGTCCAGGATCTAGACTCCTGAATGACTCACCCAGAGACTGCCTGATGACAGTAACTATGACAGTGTTAGGCTTTTCTCTAGATGTATATAACGCTTTCTGAAATGTTCGTTCCATTTTTGTGTGTGTGTGTTAATTTGGTGACTATTTTGGGTTCTCTTTGTGTGGTTATTTATAAACTTTTCATCTCTTCATTTAACAAAATAATTTGTGAGCCTATCATGTACCTGGCAAAACAAAAAAAGAACAAAGTACACTTCCTGGCTTCACAATAAACTGGGAAGAAAGCCTGAAACTTACTGGGGAGAAAGTGTAAATTTTCGAAAAAGAGTAGAAGGCAACTCTCCAGCTAGGCTTTCTTGAAGGTAGGGTTTACTGGGTTTCAGGTTAAGGTCTAAGATGAAGAGAGTCTACTGAAGCAGAAGCCCAACATTGTGAGAGAATGTTTTCCCCTGGGTTCTTGGAGATCTTAGAAGCAACAGCCATGAGAATCTCAACAGGGTAAAGAGAAAGAGAAGGAAATGTTTCATTATTTCTATGTTGCAAAATACACAAATATTCTTAATTTAAAAGAACCTAACTAGTAATTTGCTAACTTTCCACTTACTTTATAGCTCTGTTGGCATTGGTCTAATTTGTTTCCAGTAGCTTCTCAATCTTTCCCTGCATTCATTCCCATTCTACATGAGAAGCCCCAAATGTCATTCCTGTCTGTGATCTGTGTTCATCAAGAAATTGAGCATTTATCTACTAAGATCATTTAGTCCCCAAATTGGAACGATTTACTTTTTTCTAAATACTTCCCATGCTTGATCTTATGTGTGACCCTTCCTCACTCTTCCCGCATTTCTCCCCAGCCCTACAGGTTAATCCTACTTATACTTCAAGGCCTGATTCTCCTTCTGTGCTCTCAGCAGCCCTCTGTTCCTTCTTTATGATACCTCATATTGTATTTTGTCATAATTTATTGTTACCTGTTCCATTTTTATGCATTCTCTACCAGATCTATTCAATAGTTACATTCCTACAAAATTCAGTGTCCATTAAAATTATGCAAAAATATCCTTTGTGTTTATATATAAAATGAAAGGAGGTTCTAGCCTCAAATAATTATAAGTGAGTTTTTCCACCTGCAAGATTGGCTATGGAAATATTTAAAAGTCATTAGGACACAGGAAAATTATTTTTTATGTGGGACTCTCTCCCACATTCCAGGATTTCTAGCGCTCTGATGTAAGAGTTCTGAATGATAGCAATGCAAAATGATAGTGACACCCAAAAACCCACTCCACAACATTCCAACTCCTGCCCAACTCTCAGGAGTTAATGTGATTTTTAAAGTAGCCAGTATTAAGATTAATTTTACTCAGGGAGAAGTACCCTACCAACACCATCACCATCCAGGATATAGTGAAAATATTTCTTAGTGATGGGAAAGTGTTTGAAGAGCTCACTCCTTCCTGTTCTCTGGGAACTAATTTTTAGATGATTGTTTAATGGACCATGATTACCATGATCTGTATAATTTGACAGAAAAAGACAGAAAAAGACCTAGGGAGGAACACAAAGAATGTGGGGCGGAACTCCAACACAGCTTCCCCGAATTATGTTCCAGAAAAGAAAGGAGAGAAGTGGAGTCCTGCTGTTGGTGAAGAGAAGGGAAAATAGGGCTTGCATTTATTTATGTTTATTTTTAATTTAGGGGCAGGTTGTCTCTGACCTGCTATCCAAATGATCCAGGTCATAAGACATTTGATCTGCCTCTTCCAGGCGGACAACAGGAGGGAACTATTCTTCCAAACCACCATATCTCACCTGCTAACTGCACACCTGGGAAGTCAGGCAGCCCAGAAGATTTTGCTCTGACGCTTTCTGTCTACCACTGAGTACATATTCCACAATGTCTGAGAATGCACATCGGCCTAAAATGAGTTTCTGAGTGTGTAGCAGTGTATTTCTGGTGGGGTACAGTTCCCATACCTGCCTTTGACAGAGAGTGCTAGAGTGAGTGAATTGAGACCTTGGAGGTGGTTCTTATAATTCATAAGGATTATAAACCCCTTGAAGGTGAGATGATCATTTATCTTTGTAATCCCACCCCTACCACCACAACCACCATGAGATCTTAACACACTCTGCCAAAGATATATTCCCAACACATTTTTTAATTGATTCCAATCTCTTTTTTCATTATTTACTATTCCTTTGCAAAGAGAGTGTGCTTTTAAAGTGTTGCCTCTTCCTTATACCCTAGGATTTTTCTAAACCCAAACTGTTTATAGCTTTCAAATGTATGTGTGTGTAGTATGGAACTAATAATTGGTCAAACCAACTGTGCGTATGTACAGGTGTTATATTTGGAACACAAAACGAGTACCTTAAGAAATATTTGTCAAATTGGATATAAACTTGTTACGCTCACTACATCCATGATCCTTTTTTCTGTTTTTTTCCCATATTTTTCATAATTAGAATTGTTGAGGTTTGTCCCTAAGTGCTTTGCACAATATTGTGTACATTATAGGATTAAGTAAAACTTCTTGAGTGAATTAATAAATGAATGACTGAATAAAGCGACTACTAATTGTTAGGCAAGAGGTGTAGCCAGAGACCCAAAATGATCTGCATTTAGCTTCTATCTCGTCAATTCTGAATTGATTACTTTGATTTTAACCATTCTTGTAATTTTAGAAAATAAGACTGTGGGATTTTGAAGCTGAGAGTGGAGTCTTCTCTTCTTTCCTGTACCTACTTGTGTTTGCAATTACATCAAGAACAACAAATGCACAACCATCTTTTCATCTTTTGAGTGTGGTCTCTGGTGCCACAAACTACGTAAATAAATCACAACTGGATGGCCTAGGTCAGGGAAGAACACACAGGCACCAGCTTCAATTCTGTTTAGCCAGTCTAGGGATCAATGCCTCATATATGCCCTGTCAGTGTGGGCAACCTCTGCAGCTACGGGATTGCTGAAATGCTGTATAATGGAAACTGTAGACCCTGTTGGAACAAAAGTAAACAACGATGAAATAGTGAGTTCTTGAGAGACCACAAGTGTATTTAAGTAGAAAAACAGCATCCCACCATGTGATGACTTTAGCCAGCTGTGTGAATTTTCCTTGGACTGAACCAGACTGTTGGCAGTGCCAATTCCTCATTAGTAGAACTCTAGGCATGCACCTTTTGGAGCCAAGAAAATGAGATGGGATGGGGGGAGGGAGACTCTGAGTACCTGGGTGCTTTTTGGCAAGCAAACCAACTGGACACAATCGTAATCTAAACTTTGCTTGGTCATAGCATAAATGTTGGGAATAAATGTCTAACTGATTTGTTTGCCCTTGCTTGCTTGAATAATAGAGCACTAAATCAGCCATCAACACCAGACAATGTTTCTCTATCCGGAGAAATATAAAACAGCAATTATTCATTACATTATAGCAATGCAGAGAAGCTAACATATCTTTATACTCCCCCTTTTTTTAGAGTCAACAAATATTTATTACCCATCTACTCTGTGCTAGGAGGTGTTATGTTTGCTAAGTACATACCTCTGAAATAATACCACTGTCTTTAAAAAATTTATGTTCTAATAATAAACTCAAAAGCAAATAAAAATAATGTATGTGTATACATGTGGAGAGAGAGAGAGAGAAGGGGAGAGAGAGAGCCTAAGGAATATATAATAAGCTAGTGTAATAGGCTACTGTAATAAAGAGGGATGAAGATAGGACGTTTGAAGATGGGTACTTCTTTTACAGGGGCAGTTACAGAAGACCTCTCTGAAGTGACATCTGAGTTTATATGTTTTCATTCATTTATCAAACACGTGCTATGGTATAGGAATTTCCTATCAGTTTGGCAATATCTGTGAACAAAGATCCCCTACATCACTACCTTCTAGTGATGGTAAAGAAGAGTGAGAACAGAAATTGATTAGTAAACATAATAAATAATGTGATAGAATGTGATATGTGCTATAGAAAAAGTGATGCAAAAAAGGAAGATCAGAAGAGCTAGTGGCAAGTTGTCATTTGAATGGGGTGATCAGAAGGCTTACTGAGGAGACAATATTTGATCAAATACTTGAAAAAGTAAGAGATCTGCTAAGGGATATTTGGGGTAAAATTATTCCAGGCTGAAGAAACATTTAGTGCAAAATTTGGGGGTGGTTTGCTTAGGGATTTTCAGAAACAACAAGGAAGCCAGTTGTGACCAGAGCAGAGTTGGGGAGGGGAAGAGAATTGAGAAATGATTTCAGAGGTCTCTGGGTTTAGTTCTGAATAATGAGGCTGTGACAATGTGTCAGATTTTTACGTCACCAATCGGTACTTCTCTGTTTGGGAGGAAAGAAGCTTTGAGAGGAGGAGGTTCACCTGCTCAGAATAAAACTCTCCTCTTCTTTCTTATCCGTAAAAAACTTCCACCCCTAAACCCCATCCACATGCCTCCCCAACACACACCTATACCTGTGTGCATTCTCGGCAGAGAGAAACATTAGTCTAAGCCCGTGGTTTGCCACCTTAGCTGAGACTCAGAATCAGCGGTGCAGCTTATTAACTGCACACACGTCAGGGGCCCACTGGGTGATCCAGATTCAGATCTGTTATGGCACAGGCCTCTCTTTTGGTGTAGAATCTCCCCGAGGTAACTTTGATGGGCAGTCAGGCATAGAATCCAGTGCTCTACATGTACTCGGTGTGTGGTCTGAGCAATGTGAGTGTTATCTGGGAGCTTGTTGCAAATGTAGAATCTCAGACCTCATCAGAGAACTGCGGAATCAGAATCTGTGTTTTAACAAACTCAAGAGATATGTATGCACATCCAAGTTTGAGACACACATCTCCACATCGTTGCCTTCTCTATTCTTTTATACCTAGTCTGTGTAGATATGCCCAAGTACTTCAGACCTGTTTCTTAGGGGGAAGTAAGCATAGCCCAACGAAATAGAATAATCTTCCCCACAAGAGAAACTCTTCATGGGACTTCCTGTGTAAATCTGTTCTGCGCACAGTATTTTTATAACCTGGAAACAATTTGTAAAATAGTGTATGTGGCCAGAAATCCATCATGCTAATTATATGTAATTTGATATCATAATAATATAAGTATTTGTTAATTCATTGGTTAAACATTTTTTATAAAGTTTTTCAGAAGTATTCTTGAAATTGAAAATTTCTTTTCCCTCAGCTTGAAAGTATGAGTAGGCTCTTCTGAATGTGTGAAATTAGAAAATGATCAAATTCATATGAAAAATTTATGGGGTACATTTTCAGGGTCTGGTAAACAATATGTTTTCTTTTTCAGTTTGTTTTTTTCTCTCTTTCTTTGCTTTTAATAAGTGGAAATGAGTATTAAAGCTATGGGCTCAGAATTTCTTTATGTAAGTTTTTAAGAGTAAATAATAGCCTATAGATGAAATAAAATATTTTTAATTAAAAAATAAAAAGTATTTAAGGTCCCTTCTTCATATATATTTGTATACATATATGTGTTAAATGCAGTAACAAATCCAACAGAAATAATAAACTTCAAAACCATATATAATTATGCCCACATAATTTCCACAGCTGTAAGAGTAATATCTCATGAACTCCAAAACCACCACCAAGGAACAAAATAAATACATCAAAGGATATTTTTCTCTTTAGGTTCATGGCAAAGAAGATTTATAATTCGATTCAAACATCACATCTGAAAGTGAATATATTGCAGAAATAGGAACCTGCAGTATCAGCTGTGGTTGACAATGAATTGAAGCCATTCCCAATGATTCATATTTTTTTTCTGCACTGGCAGTCAGTTGAAAAACTGGGTAGTCTATTTAATATCTAATTTTGAAACTAGATGTGTTTCCATCATTAAGGGTCCATGCTTTATGACATGGGAAAAACTTCATTTGGAAAAGGGCAAAGCTGATTTGTTAAGTGATATTTAGTCCAATTCTGTATGGTACACTAAAGATTATCAGCCTTTGGTAGGGTCACCTCTAATGATGAAAGGTCACTAATTGAGCCACAAATCAGCAAAACAAGTCATTTGTTCAGGACAGCAAAGTAAGTAAAATACTTTGCAAGGAACATCAAAACACTGTCACAAATTTTAACAACTAGCCTGTGTCTTCTAAATCTAAACTTGACTTAAAATTTTGTCAGATAAAATGTACCACATATAAAAAGTGTTATTGGAAAACAATTCATAGATTTCATGTACAATATTTCATTTCAGCTACGCTATAATTCTGTGAATTCAGAAGGACAGAAGTTTGATTGCTTCTCAGAAAACCATTTATTAACAAATCTTCCATCTAAATGTACACATTTCTGAAATAACTCCCTTCTCTAGTTCTTTTCACATCTTCTAAAGATCCAGTGGTATAGAAGGCATGGAAGGATGAGAGAAGCCATAACATCTGTAATATGATCTATTGGCGTACTGAGGATTCAAAAGGAAATGCCACTATTCCATTTTTAATACTACAGAAATTGTTCATTATAGTTAAATTAAATTACCCTTATTTTAACTAAAACCATCAGAACGTCTAAGACACAGTCATGATAGCATAAATTAGAAAAAATATGCAGTTTTCAATATGCTATTAAGGTAGTTTGGATAATTCAGGCAAAAAAAAAACTTTTACTGAATTATCTTGGTAAAAGAAAAATATGGGTTATATCTGTTTTCTTGAGTTGCCTGGAAATTGGAGAGATAAGAGACTAATTAAAGATGACTTATTTTTAGCAAATCTAAACAGTAATATCAAATCTTTCTTCAAAATGGAGCCACTGCAAGATTAAAAATATATCAGTTTGAGTCAATTACAATCAAAAGGCTGTCATCTGGGGAACAAAATTCTGGAAAGAAGTTCAAATATTTTGAAAACTATTTTTAAAGGAAAACAACTTCTTAGGGACACCCTCATCTTTTTGTCCTATTTCAATCATTCCCAAACTTGGCCACACACTAGAGTTACTCGTGTTATTTAATAAAAATAAAGACTTCAGAGGTTAATTCCTGGAGATTCTGACTCAGTGGAGAGAGTTCTAGAAGTGAAAAAAATTTTAAAGACCTCAACAGACTTGGATGGGGCTAGTCTAGATACAAGGATTTAAGATCAATGCCAACAGATACAAATATAAAGGACCATGTTAAGGAGACTATAAACAAACCAATCAACAACAAAAACAAAAACAGGTAATAGGTAAGGATTGGCTAAAAGTATACCAGTATTGTATTTAAGTGCTGTTACTAGTCGGAGATTTAGATAAATCACACTTTTTTCTATAAACTATTAAATCTAACTTGCTTTAAGCATTTTATTGTCTCAGAGATCGACCATACTGACCACTAAGTGCAACTGGGCATCCATACCAATGTCCTGTGGTAAACAGAATCATTTCAGGCAAGAAGAAAACCTCAAGTAAATGTCTCGGCTATTATTATATTCCACACTCCATTATGTCATGTTCATTCTTACTGGTCTTTCCTATGCGATTGCTTGGGAAATAAAGGAATAAAGTGATTGCTGTAGAGATTTTAGGGTTGTAAATAAAGGAATAAAGTGATTGCTGTAGAGATTTTAGGGTTGTTGAGAAAAAGTTTATTAAAAACTTTTCCAGATTATTTTCTGGTTTGTGGTACTATGGGTGATTTTATTTGCTTTTATAATTTTCCAGTATTTTCCAAGTTTATATACTGTATATAAATTACTTTCAAAATTAGAAAAAATAATATTTCAAAAATATACCAAATGGGAATTATAAGTGGAATGAATATTGTTATAATGATCAAAGATATCAATGCCAGTAGATTTACTCAGTAGCATGATAATATATTGTGTTGATAATTTGTGCATTTTCATTCTTGTTAATTTCTTTTTATTAAGTCGTGACTTTGGGCTCAAAAGCAAAGCAAAAGTTCCTTACAGCCCTACTATCCTACCCTTCTTTCACACAGAAATTTTAGTTCATGGAGGGTATAGAGATTGAGGGCTTGAGGAGAAAGAAAGCAGAGAAAGTGTCTTTGCAAGGGGAGAGAATAAAGAAAGCCTGTGTGGTAGATCTAAGGAAGCCAGATTCTTTCGACACAGGTGTTTCACAGTGTGCTGGAGCTAAGAGCATTTGTTAAAGTTTGAAATAATTTGTGCATCTGAGTTAGTGGAATATGACATCTATTCACTACACTGTTTGCTTCATATATTTACACCTGATGGAAGAATATTTCTCATAGTAAATGATGCAGATCTTTTGTATCCAGATCTGCAAAAATATCCATTAAAAATAATGTCAATCACTGAGTCCTTCCCAGACTTATTAAATCAGAATATCTGAGAACTAGAAAGTAGTAATTTAAATAAGCTTCCTAAGTCATTTTAATCACAGTAAAGCTTGAATACTATTATTTAAAGGCATAAATTAATATTTATTAAAGACTTTTATCTTTAGAAATTAGTATTTATCATATCATTACACATCTAGTTTTAACACTGGGAACAAATCTCTCATATTTCCCTCAAACAGAAAGTCTCCTTTGGCCCACAACAAGATGGGAAAATGAGGATCAAGCAGTGAATATGTAACTGAGACACCATGCTTCTCCCTTCCCTCATTCTTGACCCACCAGAGAATTGATTCTGATGGACAGAAGGATAATAACTCCTTCTTTTACCCTGTTCACTGACATCCATTTGCTTCTATCTAATCTAAGGTAAGTAAACATATTTTTTTCTTCCAAAAGGACTTTTTGTGGAAGCAGATACCCACAAAAGACAGGTGCTTGGAAAATGCACAGCAATTAGCACTATTTTTCATTGGCCCATAGCTCTCTGAATATGGTTTTGGAATTGGGAAGAGGATAGTAGGCGTGACTGATAACACTTTGGTATCTACAGGATAGGCAAAGTAGCCTAGAGAGAATACAGTGTGTTTAATATGAATCTGGACCACACTTCCCCTGAATTATTATTTGTCAAGGTATATGTGCATGTAAACATTTTACACAAAATTTCCACTAACAACTACCCATCTCCAGTCCATCCTAGTAGAGAGTCCTCAGAGGATACTGAAAATTGGAGTACCAAAATCTGACCCAGACCTGTGAGCTATACCTAAATTCCCATGTCTCACCCACAACAGTTCTGTTAAAGCCTCTTCTTCTACACTTGCTATTCATAGGTTGTTTTAAACAGAAAAACACACCCATGATATTTACTCAGGTTCTTTTATTGAGTCCCCCAGATTGCACTAGTGGAGGGGAAGAACTGATTCTAGAATAAGACTGGAATCTACAGTTTTGAGTGGAGTTTTCTAAGAGGGGGCTGGAGGGAATGGACCCTAAAAAGGAGAATCTCTCAGGAGATGGAGAAAGCAACAGGGTTTGACGTAGGGGAGCACAACTAGCTTCCGGGAGTCTGGCCATGGGAAATGGGATTCTTCTGAAAATCTCTTGGTTAGATAGTTTATAATAGCATGAAAGTTTCCCTAATACTCATCATAAAAAGAAAGACGGGCTTCCCTGGTGGCGCAGTGGTTGGGAGTCCGCCTGCCGATGCAGGGGACGCGGGTTCGTGTCCCGGTCCGGGAGGATCCCACGTGCCGCAGAGCGGCTGGGCCCGTGAGCCATGGCCGCTGAGCCTGTGCGTCCGGAGCTTGTGCTCCGCAATGGGAGAGGCCACGGCGGTGAGAGGCCCGCGTGCCGCAAAAAAAAAAAAAAGAAAGACATTTTTCTCTTATTCTCACAGGGTAGAGATGAGATTAGGAACGTCTGTTTATTAACAATTGACTTTAATATCTGTGTGAACTTCAGCGGGGGGTGGGGGGGGTGGCGAGATAAATTAACCATAATACAAGCAACATGTAATGATTCCTTGCTATTCTAATGTACTTAGAGAATAGAGAGGGACCACATGTTCATTGAATCCATCTCAATGAAGTGATAGAATTACGATTGCCTTTTATCACTACTCATTGTTTCTGCCCAAGAAGAAGTAATAAAAATGGCCAGAATCCCTCTCCCCTTTGCAAGTCACCCATTGTAAGCAAAACCCTCTGGGGACATTCAGAACAGCTCAGAGTTTTAGAAAAGGAAAGGAGTCATTTTAATTAGGACTAAGGGATGAAACCTATGGGGATAGAACCTAAATGTGTTTAATACTGTTTGAGGGTAAATAGTAAGAGGCACTGTGGATTCGTCTCTGCCTCTCTGTAACCTCTGTTTATTTTAAAAGGACCAAATTAAAATTATATGCTGTCTGAGATTTGCTTTAAAATACTCCAGAAAAAAAAATAGTTGTGAAATAGATTAAACAAGATTGGCCAGTCCTTTAAAATTATTCAAATTGGGTGAATGAAATACATGAGGATTTATTATATCTTTCTCTCTTTTTTGTGTATGTTTTAAAATTATATAATAAAAAAATTAATTGTGTTTTAGCCCAGAAAATGGTGCTATCTCTGATTTTTCCACACTGAACTAGAAGAAACTATACTCAGTGTGCAGTTTTTGTATTTTTTCTTCTATGCTTTCATGGTTAAGTTTCCTAGTTAACCCTGATTTCTTAGTAAAGCCGTATTAACTCATAGCCTTTAATGGACAAATGCAGCACAGTAAAGTCTGACCCTTTGCATATCAACAGTTCTGTTGAAAATATTGTAGCATTATCCTGGGGAGGAAATGGTCCTGAAACTTTAGGCCATAATCAGCAAAGAAGTTGCAGTGTGGCAGTCCATTTTAGAAGTGGGAGAAAGTAATTGGTAGACACACACACACACACACACACACACACAACATGCTTAGGAAAACATGCATAACTGCTACAGCGCTTGTTTTTGTAATAAGCCATGAAGTCATAGTTGATGTCAGGCCCTGACTTGCAGCATTTGCTGATTTTTGTGCTGTACATGCTTCTAAAGGCTGATTTCCAGCTTCCAAGGTGATGTCACAGATGCAGAGCTGAGAAATGAACCACATAGTTCTCAGGAGCCCACATGTGCCTGCTCTAGAACACCCCTGCTTTCATAGTACCAGAAGCTGAGACTGTACCTTTCTAGTTTGCACTGGGCCATTTTGCATTCCTCATGCCACTCAAACAAGAGGCAAGTGGGAGGGGCTTCCCTGGTGGCGCAGTGGTTAAGAATCCACCTGCCAATGCAGGGGACACGGGTTCGATCCCTGGTCCGGGAAGATCCCACATGCCGCGGAGCAACTAAGCTCGTGAGCCATGGCCGCTGAGCCTGTGCTCTGGAGCCCGTGGGCCACAGCTGCTGAGCCCACGTGCCACAACTGCTGAAGCCCACGTGCCTAGAGCCTGTGCTCCGCAACAAGAGAAGCCGCCGCGATGAGAAGCCCCACGCAGCGCCAACGAAGAGTGGCCCCCGCTCGCCGCAACTAGAGAAAAGCCCTCGCACAGCAGCGAAGACCCAATGCAGCCAAAAGTAAATAAATAAATATTAAAAAAAAAAAAAAAGGCAAATGGGATAGTATCCTGGTGGGGGTGATAAATCCTAATTAACAAGGATAAACTGTGGTTGTTGCTACACATTGGGAACCTCTGGGATGCTCATTACTTCCATCCCAATCAGCAAAGTTAATGGAAAATTAGGGCAAAACAAACATATGAACAAACAAGTCGGCAAACAGACAGATAAACGAGGCAGGTCCACACATGATTTAGACCCCTTAGGAACAAACCTTTAGATCACTAACAGGTAAAGAACTTCAAGTAGCTCAGATCCTGACAGTAAGCAAAGGGCAGTGGAATGCGCAGTGGATTAAGATCATTGACTATTAATTTTTGTGCCCCCCCCAAACCTAATAGAGTTTCTGACACATTTAAGTGCTCCATACATATTTGGCAACTGAATAAAATTCATCTACCTGGTTAATTATGTAAATTGTCTTTAAACCAAGTGCTGTTTCTGAACTAAATTATCAGATATACTAATGACTTTGGATTTGAAATTCCATTGTTTGTTCCCCATAAATGTATGTTGAAGCATAACAAAATTGACCTAGTTAACTTTGCCATCTTGATAGAAATCTTCTGGGTAATCCTGATTAGAGATTCCCAAATTCCTCACTTTGCTTTTCATTACACTGATATAAGGAGTTCTGGAGAAGTAAATAGCAACTGACTTTAATAGCAGGTGCAGAGAAATAACAAACCGTTCATTTGGATACTGAGCTCAAAGAAAGAAAAACATCCATCTACCCGTGACAGATATGATTTGCTAGTTCTCAGTACCATCCCTGTCCTTCAAACCTCTCTCCAAGACTGCGGGGGAAGAAAACTAAAAACCATTTTTCCCAGACTCCCTCACCATGTGGGAGGTGAAGAAGGACAGGAGGAGAAGTGAGTATCCCACAGCAGCTGCAGACAGATATGTGGGAGCCACTGGAATTTCTCCTGAGTATATTCATTTCAGTGCTCTATGCCTTTAAGATCATTACTGGAAGCTTCCCAAGGCTTCCCCGAGCCATCCCGAAAAGAACCTACTGATACTGCAAGCAGCTAAGGTCACTCGTGTTGATTTCCCTGTTCCTTCACTTCTCCATTTCCTGAGGGTGTCTTTACTGACCGTCACATCCTCTGCCCTTGCAATGGTTTGGAAAGCCTCTAGTTACCCATTTAAATGCCTTTCCTGTCTCACACTAATGTAGCATCACCTCTGAATAATACACCATCCTATCCCATACTTTTTTCTTCATAAATGGCATGATGGAGAAGGATGAAGCAGAAAGAAGAAGCGAAAGAGAAGGAAGCAGAGATCAATATTTGTTGATCTGTCTTTGAAACTAATACAAAGATTTCCTAGGCCCACGGATCCTTAGAGAAGGATTAGATGAACGTTTGTCAGAAAATACTGAAATAGCGTATTTCTTTAGGAGTCTAGTAGTCACTTCTAAAATTACTTTTAATGCTACAATGTTGTCTAATAGTCACTTCTGAAATTACTTTTAATGCTACAATACTGTAATTCTATGAACCATCAGGTAGCAGCCAAGGAATGGGAGTTCTGAATCACTATGGAATTATTATCAAATTATCTATAATGTGATAGAATAATAGCAGTAATCACATTGATAGCGCACATTATCACTTAAAAATGCTTCAAGGTACAAGCCTGCATAATTTCCTCATTAAAGCATTCATTATGGAAGCTTTATTCTGTAATTATGTCCACCTTTCTAATAATTTTCAAATGATATAAAAATTATCAATCAATATATATACAATATACATTGAATATATCGTGTATGCCAGACCCTATGCTATGCATGTACTTTGGAACATACCAAAGAGCATAATTTATATCTCCCTGATTTTACAGAGAACCTGAGTCATCCTTAATCCCTTCATTCAATCCATCAGCCTGTAGCTGTAGGTTCTGACTCCAAAATACATACCAAATCTATCTACTTTTCATCTACATCAAAGTCGCATGGGCTAAGCAGTCAGTTTCTCCCAGGAAACTGCCTCTTCACTCCTGCTTCTGCATTTCCTCACCACCACCAATCCAATCTACACTCAGAACACACAGTGTAGTTTTTAAAACATAAATCAGGTCATGTCAATTACCTGTTTTACAACTTTCAGGACTTTTTCTTTCTTTCACAGTAAAAATTAAATGCCTTTGGACAGTGAAGCCCTGCAATATACAGCTCCTGCATCCTTTTCAAGCCTCATCTGGTGCATACCACACCCCTTCCCTCACTGTGCTAAGCCACCCAGCCATTCTGTCTCTGGCCCCCTTCTCTGTTTTAGTGCCTTAGCTTTTACTGTTTTCTCTCCCCCGTACACTCTTCCCTAGTGGGTTTTTGTTTTTTGTTTTTTTTTTTTACTTTTGATTTTAAAATAATTTCAAACATACATAAAAGTCATTGGATAGTATTAAGAGTTCCCATGTACCCCTTTTCCAGATTAGGACACTTGCTTTCATAACCCCAGGAAAATGATCACAATCAGGAAATTACTGTTGATCAAATATTGATTAAATATTACTATCTAATCCACAAACCTCATTCAAATTTCACTGATTGACCTAATAATATGCTGTAAAAGACTAAGATCTAATACAGAGCTTTATGACGCACTTAATTGATATGTTTCATTAGCCTTTTTTAATCTAGAACAGGTCCTCAGGTTCTTCTTGTCTTTAATATGTTTAAAGAATAGATTAGTTACTTCATAGAATGTTTTACATTAACCGTGTTCTCCTCAATACATTGTATTGGAAAATACACCATAGATAATTGCTGTATTACTGGTGATATTGACTGTCATCATTTGGTTAAGATCTTCTTCACTGCAGTTAATTACTTAATGTATTTATTAATAATAACTTTAAAGTATTTTGTAGAAATATACTTTGACTCTTCATGTTAATATTGTCATTAGCACTCTTCAGATTTATGTTCTTCAAGAATTTATGTATCCCCCAAATCATTAACTACCTGAAGATTTTTTAAAAATTATAAACTTACAGCACTGAAAAATATTGCATACTTGTGAGCAGATTATACGAAATGTGAGTAAATTTATGTTAGTAGACTATTTCAAAAAAGTACTATTTATTTTCTTAAATAATTCATGGAGTTCTACACACACTAATACACACACATGTAAAAAATGTCTAAACAATGATGGAAAAGTTGGCTAATATATTTTAACTGTTGTTATTTTAATAAAAGAAAAATATTTTACTAAAGTCCAAAATAGTTACTGGACTATCAATATATAATTTTCTTGATAATTGCTTTAATTTAGGAAAACAAGATTTTTTTTTTAACATCTTTATTGGAGTATAATTGCTTTACAATGGTGTGTTAGTTGCTGCTGTATAACAAAGTGAATCAGCTATACATATACATATATCCCCATATCTCCTCCCTTTTGTATCTCCCTCCCACCCTCCCTATCCCACCCCTCTAAGTGGTCACAAAGCACGGAGCTGATCTCCTTGTGCTATGTGGCTGCTTCCCACTAGCTATCTATTTTACATTTGGTAGCATATATATGCCCATGCCACTCTCTCACTTCACCCCAGCTTACCCTTCCCACTCCCTGTGTCCTCGTCCTCGAGTCCATTCTCTACGTCTGTGTCTTTATTCCTGTCCTGCCCCTAGGTTCTTCAGAACCATTTTTTTGTTTTTTTTTTTAGATTCCATATATATGTTTTAGCATACAGTATTTGTTTTTCTCTTTCTGACTTACTTCACTCTGTATGACAGACTCTAGGTCCATCCACCTCACTACAAATAATTCAATTTCATTTCTTTTTATGGCTAATATTCCATTGTATATATGTGCCACATCTTCTTTATCCATTCATCTGTCAATGGACACTTAGGTTGTTTCCATGTCCTGGCTACTGCAAATAGAGCTGCATTGAACATTGTGGTACATGACTCTTTTTGAATTACGGTTTTCTCAGGGTATACTCCCAGTAGTGGGATTGCTGGGTCCTATGGTAGTTTCACCTTACACTGGTCAGAAGGGCCATCATCAAAAAATCTACAAACAATAAATGCTGGAGAGGGTGTGGAGAAAAGGGAACCCTCTTGCACTGTTGGTGGGAATGTAAATTGATACAGCCACTATGGAGAACAGTATGGAGGTTCCTTAAAAAACTGAAAACAAGATTTTTAATGATTGTTTATCTGTATTTTGTTTTGAAGAATCAATTATGTTGGTCTTTTTATATTCTTATAAAGTTTTATTTCTATAAAATTTTTTTAATTTACATGGTAATAGAGGTATAAAAAAGAAAGCTTTAAGCCGTAAAAACAAGATTTTAACATAAACATATGCCTTCCAAAGCACCGATTATTACTGTCAATTTACTGGAAATAATGTGAATGAAAATAGTTGAAAACCTTCTATTGATATAGAAATGTACTACTGCCCCCTTATGGAAAATACTTTAATGACACTCAGTGGTTTTACACTTCTCTTTTGAAGTGGAGAGAAATAGTAACAAGATTTTAAAAATGATTCAATTCACAAAACAACACAATTTTTTTATTTGTATAACTTTTGCCTTAATCTAACCAACGTAGAATTTCTACAAATTCCCTTCTCACATAGTGTCCTTTGAATTTGTATCAGAATGACCGTAGTAGTATATTTAATGGAAAACTGAAATATAATAATTGACCATTTAATTTGGAAGGTGGATAAAAATACTCATTTTAATATTTAAACTATTATTGGTTAACATGTCTGGTTAATCTAGATGGAAAAACTGAATAAGAAAATGTTGAAAATAATAGTTAACACTGTAACATGTACTATTTAATATGCATTAGTCGAGGTACAGAGCATTCTACATATATTAACTCACTATATCCTCACATCAACTTTATGAGTTAGGTACTGTTATCATCCCTCATTTACAGATGAGAAAAAGGAGGCGTGGAGAAGTATGTGAATTACTCAGTCACTTGGATACTAAATAGCAGAGCTGGTATTTGAACCAGGCAAACTGATTCCTTGTTTTTAACTCCAAAACTCTACTGGTCTCAATGATCAAGATAATTCATTAAAAGATTTTATACACTTATCCATGATCCCTGAAAAAAACCTAGAAATTGCCAGCTCATTATTTGTTGGATCTTTTTAGCAGATGGAATGGGTAGACTAGTTTGATCCTATTTAGTAAAAGTGCGGATGTTTAGATATGACCCTGTTTATTCTCCTCTATTGCTTCTTCCTCCTTCACTATCTCCTTCTCACCTATTTCTCCTTCCTTAAAAAAAGAGGTGGGGGGAAGGAAGAGGAGACAGAGAAGAAGGAGAGAAAGAAGAACAAATTGCATGTCCATTCTGTGCCAAGCACTGTTAAGCCCTGGAAATACAATTCTAAATAAAACTAAACATCTAACATTTGGGAGTGTATAAGCTAAGGTGGAAAACAGAGAATCTGAATATTGTGTGATGATGTTATTCCAAAGATGACAGAGCACATAAGCAGGGCAAACAACTCCACAAAGGAAAATACCTTCTAAACTGAGAAATGAAAGATATGTTGATTCTAGCCAAAGATAAAGAGGAAAATGGGGAGGGATGGAGAGCAATCCAGATACATAGAACGGTGTGTGGAAAGAAATGGATTAGGAGGGATTCAGAACATTTGAAGTATAAATACATCAGTTACATGTGGCTGGGGTGTAGAACGTGCCAGGAAAGAGATGAGCCAGAGGCAAGGCAGAGACGTATTGCAGAAAACCAGGTCTGTCTGCCATCGTGAGCAGTCTGAACTTTATCCTGAGGGAAATGCAGAGCCTTAGACAGATTTTTAAGAGAATAATCAGAGCAGAATTATGCTTTTAAGTGCTCTACTTATCTGCGTTTTTCTCTAGAAATGAAGGAAAGTAGTGAAGTCTATACTTTGTTATTACTCTCAGCAGCATTAGATTTATATTCAGCAGGGAAGCCGAACATAAATGAACACAGCTTCAACCTCTTTCGTTGTGGGCTGAAGTGTGTTCTCCAAAAGTGTATGTTGAAGTCCTGACGCCTGGCACCTGTGAATGTGACATCTTCTAGAAATAGGACTTCTGCAGATCAAATTAAGTTAAGATGAGATCATATTGGACCAAGGTGGGCCCTAATCCAATAAGGCTGCTGTCCTTATTTAAAAAAAAGAAAAAAAGAAGAGACACAGACAGGTGAAGAGAGAACACCATGTGACAATGAAGGCAGAGACTGGAGTGAGGCATCTTTGCCCAGCACCACTGGAACTAACAAAAAGGCATGGAAAAGACACTCCTCTAGAACCTTCAGAGAGAGCATGGCTTGATTTCAGACTTGTAGCTTTCAGAACTGTGAGAGAATAGATTTCTGAGGTTTTAAGCCACCCAGTCTGTGGTACTTTGTTATGGGAGTCCTACTTAGTTCTGCCCTTAGGACTTCATATGGGGGTCACTACAGAGCACTACAGAATCCACCAAGTGATAGGCAGTTGGCTCATGAGAAAAGGCCATCATTATATTTGGCAAGACATTTTTCCATATTTTCCTCTCTCTAAATTTTCTATATGGGTATGTCTTTAGGTAAATGCAATTATCTAAGCACCCAAGAAGTTTCCTAAGTTAAGTGTAGTGTCTTCTCATTCACCCGCCAAGATAATAGTGCATGAAGAAATACTCCCTGGGCAGGTGATTCCCAAGATTTTATATGGATGCCATGATGGTAGTAAGAACAAATGAGTTATTGCATGTGGATGTGGTAGCAGACTGGCAGCCTGTTAGCAGAATCTGGCTCTTAGAATGTGTTATTTCATTAGAACATATGTTTCTTAATTTTTTAAACAATCATTTTGAATGAATTTAGATGAGGAGCCCAGTTTCCAACATTCCCTCCTGCTTTCTAGATTCTCAAATATGTTTAACTTGAAGGATCTGAGTTTGTCACTATACACTATCCACCTTGCTTTGCATATGTGTACCTGCCATCTAACTATATTATGCTTATAGGACAAGAAGGGTCTGCACTGATCTGGTTCTTCTAAGGCAATACAACAAACCATTGCTACCCCCGTATGAAGGAGATTTGGGTATCCCTGTTCACAGTCAAAGTTCTGGTCCCTCAGGCTTCATTCTTTCCTTTGCTTCTTAGTTCCCATTTCTTCCCTCGGTCCCTGACTCTTGACTTTTGGGCTACATTGTCTATATTCAGCCCTGCATTCATTGGTTGTATCTTATATTTGGCTGTAATTTACAAGAGGCATAAGTTTGGTAAATATATGTGGAATAGAACAGAAGTATATAATGTCTTGGCCATTTCTAAATCAAGAAGCGTAATTTGTCTTGGCATCTCAGGGCCAGTCTTACACACAGGAAAAATAGGAAGTACTTATATGTGGCTTGATTTTTGTGGGTTCTGGAAAGCCTCAAGCTGGTAAAGAATCATCTTCAGCTTCTGGAAAATGCCTGAATATAATGTCCACTTAATATGGGCCAGCAACTGTGCTGAGCATTTTATCTCATTATCCTCTTTAATTCTCGTAATACCTCTATATGGTAGATACTGTTATTAATCTCACTTTACAGGTAAGGAAACTGATCTCAGATTGGCTTGATAAATTATCTAGAGTCACATAGTATTAAGCGGTAGAGCTCATATGAAGAAAAATTAAATCCAATTCCAGGACCAAAGTCTTCTTTTATATATATCAAAGAGAATATTTGCATATAGGTTCTTATAAACTTAGAATTCGTTTTTTAATAAAATGTTAACCAACCTAAAAATGGAAAAAGGTGATGCTGCTTTAGTTGAATAGAAAGGAGGGTGGAGTAAGTAAAAACCTGAAAAAAACCTAGAAATTGCCATTAAGGGTGGATTAAGTGTGGAATGGATTTAAGGCTGCATTCTCTATTAAATGGTAGCTGCCACAGAGAGTGAAGCTTAAGCCTAAAACTCCTACTAGTCATTCATTCCTTGACTAATGGATATGAATAAAGGAGAAAAGCACAGAAAAGAGCAGAACACTGCAGCCAGAAATGGGCAAGGAGGGAGGAAAGAGCTGAGAGAACCTGGTTGACGTGAAGCTTAAGGCTACCCAGGTAAAATTTATAAACACCTAGCTTAAAGGGTGTTAATAAAGAGCAGGGATGCAATAGATAAATTCTCTATACCTAGCTGCCCAGACCTCAGTATTGGAGCTCTTAACAGAAATGATGACATTTCACTGTTTCAAAAGTTTGGACTCTAATTTTCAGTAGCCGAGTCTCCAGATTTTCAAATCCTAAAACATATTGTGCTTCTTAAAACATGAATAATGTGCGGAAACTACTTTTCTTTCTTTTTTTTTAATTAATTAATTTTTTTGGCCACACTGTGAGTCATGTGGCATCTTAGTTCCCCAACCAGGGATCAAACCCTCACCCCCTGTACTGCAAGCACAGAGTCTCAACCACTGGACCACCAGGGAAGTCCCTGGAAGCTACTTTTCTAAAATTTCCATAGTTTATGCTAAGCAATGACCCTCTCCCGATTAGTTCCTTTGTGCTTTTTAAGATGCTGTTAGGGCTACATTGTAAGGTGAAAGTTCCTAATATTTCCTTTGTGTGAAATCAACGAGACAAATCTGAAACCTGGACAGCACCAGGTTTCAAGTCAGCCTTGAGAGGTAATCAATAAGAGCAGGTGAGGCTGCCATGCCTGGCTGATCAGTGAAGGATATCACAACCTGGGAAAGGAACACAAGGTCCCACAGTCCACTCCTCTATCTAGTGCACACAAGTAAGCTCTTTTGCCAGAAACATCTCCCTATTTTTTTCTGAACAGACCAGAATTGTTTTGCTTTCTTTAATGATATTACACAGGCAATGCTTTTTTTTTTTTCTGTTAAAAGACACAAACTCATTCATATATAAATTACTTTCCTCTGATGACTAGGATGATGATGTAAAGACAGAGATTTAGAATTTTATTCAGACTATTGTTAAATAATTATCGTCATCATTTTCATTCAGAAATAGGATCATTTAATGACAAAAATATTTTCTCACTATCCCAAAAGCATTGCTTTTTTTTTTTTTTTTTAGCGGTACACGGGCCTCTCACTGTTGTGGCCTCTCCCGTTGTGGAGCACAGGCTCCGGACGCGCAGGCTCAGCGGCCATGGCTCACGGGCCCAGCCGCTCTGCGGCATGCGGGATTGTCCCGGACCGGGGCACGAACCCGTGTCCCCTGCATCGGCAGGCGGACTCTCAACCACTGCGCCACCAGGGAAGCCCCAAAAGCATTCTTAATGGCCTTGACATTACCTGAAATTATTTGGTCATAGTAAAGAAATACGTATGCCTAATCATACACAACTATTGAATTCCTATGAAACAAACTACTTGTGAAATTTCAGGTACTTTTTCATTTAATCATGACAAAATCAAGGCAAAATCTCTGAACTAGTGCTTGTCATCACTATATGCATTATAAAGTTTAGTTTTGTAATAAGAACACCAAAAAATGATGTTTCTATCTATCACCCCCATTCTAGAGGTGTTATGCTCACTCATCTGCCTGAAAATAGAGAACCAGTTTTAAAAGCCTTATTTGAAAAAGTTGGAAATGTGAAAAATTAAAAACTTTGAAAATTTCAAGTGTAGGATATGGACTACTGTATTTTTAAAAGAACACAGGGCTTCCCTGGTGGTGCAGTGGTTGAGAGCCTGCCTGCCAATGCAGGGCACACGTGTTCGTGTCCCGGTCCGGGAAGATCCCACATACCACGGAGCGGCTGGGCCCGTGAGCCATGGCCGCTGAGCCTGCGCGTCCGGAGCCTGTGCTCCGCAACGGGAGAGGCCACAACAGTGAGAGGCCCGCGTACAGCCAAAAAAAAACCAAAACAAAACAAAACACAGAAAGATGTTCTGAAACAATACCACAAAGTGATGACAAAAAGGGTGTGTTGTTTTTGCTATTGAATTTCAGCTGTAAAATTCAACAGGAAGGTAGCTTAATGTACTTGTTGGGGTTGGGATTTGTTTGAATATAAATATTTTATGAAGAGTGGCAAAAAAATAGAAATGAAAAACTTTTGGATGAGAAAATGCTCTCTGTTTAGTGGATATGAGCTATGATTATGAGTTGAAAAGTAAAAATAAAATAGTAAATTTCATATGGTGATACTACAGTGTATACTATGTAAATAAGTAGATTTATTCTACTGAATCTAAGTCCTAGAACCAGTTTATCAGTGACCTCACTTGGCTAAAGAAATGGGGAATAGCCATTTCTATTTAGAATGGCTGGTTGGTTGTTCATTTAGTTGTCTCTACATCAACATTGCAGTACTTCATACAGTAACTCAGAAAAAAGGATTGAGATGATTAAATCTCATAGGATTGTTTATTAAAGGGCTGAATAAACATAATTCTACTTAAAAGTGTATTAAGAAAGTATATAGTGGGATTAGGAACCAAGACGGCAGAGTAGAAGGATGTGCTCTCACTCCCTCTTGTGAGAACACCAGAATCACAACTAGCTGCCTGACAATCATCAACAGGAAGACACTGGAACTCACCGAAAAACATACCCCACATCCAAAGACAAAGGAGAAGTCACAATGAGACAGTAGGAGGGGTGCAATCACAGTAAAATGAAATCCCATAACTGGTGGGTGGGTGACTCACAGACTGGAGAACACTTACACCACAGAAATCCACCCACTGGAGTGAAGGTTCTGAGCCCCACATCATGCTTCCCAACCTGGGGGTCCGGCAACGGGAGGAGGAATTCCTAGAGAATCAGACTTTGAAGTCTAGTGGGATTTGATTGCAGGACTTCAACAGGACTGGGGGAAATAGAGACTCTATTCTTGGAGGGCACACAAAAAGTAGTGTGATCATCAGGACCCAGGGGAAGGAGCAGTGACCCCAGGGGAGACTGAACCTGACCTACCTGCTAGTGTTACAGGGTCTCCTGCATATGCGGGGGGTGGCTGTGCCTCACCCTGGGGACAAGGACGCTGGCAGCAGAGGTTCTGGGAAGTACTCCTTGGCGTGAGCCCTCCCAGAGTCGGCCATTAGCCCCATAAAAGAGCCCATATAGGCTCCAGTGTTGGGTCGCCTCAGGTCAAACAACCAACAGGGAGGGAACACAGCCCCACCCATCAGCAGTCAAGAAGATTAAAGTTTTACTGAGCTCTGCCCACCAGAGCAACAGCCAGCTCTACCCACCACCAGTCACTCCCATCAGGAAACTTGCACAAGCCTCTTAGATAGTTTCATCCACCAGAGGGCAGACAGCAGAAGCAAGATGAACTACAGTCCTAGAGCCTGTGGAACAAAAACCACATTCACAGAAAGATACACAAGATAAAAAGACAGAGGGCTATGTACCAGATGAAGGAACAAGATAAAACTCAAGAAAAACAACTAAATGAAGTGGAGATAGGAAACCTTCCAGAAAAAGAATTCAGAATAATGGTAGTGAAGATGATCCAGGACCTCGGAAAAAGAATAGAGGCAAAGATCGAGAAGATGCAAGAAATGTTTAACAAAGACCTAGAAGAAATAGAGAACAAACAAACAGAGATGAACAATACAATAATTGAAATGAAAACTACACTAGAAGGAATCAATAGCAGAATAACTGATGCAGAAGAACAGATAAGTGACCTGGAAGACAGAATGGTGGAATTCACTGCTGCAGAACAGAATATAGAAAAAAGAATGAAAAGAAATGAAGACAGCCTAAGAGACCTCTGGGACAACATTAAATGCAACAACATTCACATTATAGGGGTCCCAGAAGGAGAAGAGAGAGAGAAAGGACCAGAGGAAATATTTGAAAAGATTATAGTCGAAACTTCCCTAACATGGGAAAGGAAATAGCCACCCAAGTCCAGAAAGCACAGTGATTCCCATACAGGACAAATCCAAGGAGAAACACACCGAGACACTTGGTAATCAAATTGGCAAAAATTAAAGACAAAGAAAAATTATTGAAAGCAGCAAGGGAAAAATGACAAATAACATACAATGGAACTCCCATAAGGTTAACAGCTGATTTCTCAGCAGAAACCCTACAAGCCAGAAGGGAGTGGCATGATATACTTAAAGTGATGAAAGGGAAGAACCTACAACCAAGATTACCCTACTCAGGAAGGATCTCATTCAGATTGGACAGAGAAATCAAAAGCTTAACAGACAAGGAAAAGCTAAGAGAATTCAGCACCACCAAACCATCTCTACAACAAATGCTACAGGAACTTCTCTAAGTGGGAAACACAAGAGAAGAAAAGACCTACAAAAACAAAGCCAAAACAATTAAGAAAATGGTCATAGGAACATACATATCGATAATTACCTTAACGTGAATGGATTAAATGCTCCAACCAAAAGACACAAGCTCGCTGAATGGATACAAAAACAAGACCCATATATATGTTGTCTACAAGAGACCCACTTCACATCTAGGGACACATACAGACTGAAAATGAGGGGATGGAAAAAGATATTCCATGCAAATTGAAGTCAAAAGAAAGCTGGAGTAGCAATACTCATATCAGATAAAATAGACTTTAAAATAAAGAATGTTACAAGAGACAAGGAAGGACACTACATAATGATCAAGGGATCAATCCAAGAAGATATAAAAATTATAAGTATATATGCACCCAACATAGGAGCACCTCAATACATAAGGCAACTGCTAACAGCTATAAAAGAGGAAATCGTCAGTAACACAACAATACTGGGGGACTTTAACACCTCTCTTACACCAATGGACAGATCATCCAAAATGAAAATAAATAAGGAAACAGAAGCTTTAAATAACACAGTAGACCAGATAGATTTAATTGATATTTGTAGGACATTCCATCCAAAAACAGCATATTACACTTTATTGTCAAGTGCACATGGAACATTCTCCAGGAGAGATCACATCTTGGCTCACAAATCAAGCCTCAGTAAATTTAATAAAATCGAAATCATATCAAGCATCTTTTCTGACCACAACGCTATGAGATTAGAAATTAATTACAGGGAAAAAAATGTAGAAAACACAAACACATGGAGGCTAAACAGTACGTTACTAAATAACCAAGAGATCACTGAAGAAATCAAAGAGGAACTCAAAAAATACCTGGAGACAAGTGACAATGAAAACACGATGATCCAAAACCTATGGGATGCAGCAAAAGCAGTTCTAAGAGGGAATTTTATAGTTATACAAGCCTACCTCAAGAAACAAGACAAATTTCAAATAAACAATATAACCTTAAACCTAAAGGAACTAGTGAAAGAAGAAAAAACAAAACCCAAAGTTAGCAGAAGGAAAGAAATCATAAAGATGAGAGCAGAAATAAATGAAATAGAAACAAAGGAAACAATAGCAAAGATCAATAAAACTAAAAGCTGGTTCTTTGAGAAGATAAACAATAACTGATAAACCATTAGCCAGACTCATCAAGAAAAAGAGGGAGAGGATTCAAATCAATAAAATTAGAAATGAAAAAGGAGAAGTTAAAACAGACACCACAGAAATACAAAGCATCCTAAAAGACTACAACAAGCAACTCTATGCCAATAAAATGGACAACCTGGAAGAAATGGACAAATTCTTAGAAAGGTATAACCTTCCAAGACTGAACCAGGAAGAAATAGAAAAGATGAACAGACAAATCACAAGTAATGAAATTGAAACTGTGATGAAAAATCTTCCAACAAACAAAAGTCCAGGACCAGACAGCTACACAGGTGAATTCTATCAAACATTTAGAGAAGAGCTAACATCCATTCTTCTCAAACTCTTCCAAAAAATTACAGAGGAAGGAACACTCCCAAACTCATTCTATGAGGCCACCGTCACCCTGTTACCAAAACCAGACAAAGAATACTACAAAAAAAGAAAACTACAGACCAATATCACTGATGAATATAGATGCAAAAATCCTCAACAAAATACTAGCAAACAGAATCCAACAACACATTAAAAGGATCATACACCATGATCAAGTGGGATTTATCCCAGGGATGCAATGATTCTTCAATATATGTAAATCAATCAATGTGATAAAACATACTAACAAATTGAAGAATAAAAACCATATGATCATCTCAATAGATGCAGGAAAAGCTTTTGACAAAATTCAACACCCACTTATGATAAAAACTCTCCAGAAAGTGGGCAGAGAGGGAACCTACCTCAACATAATAAAGGCCATATATGACAAACCCACAGCAACATCATTCTCAATGGTAAAAAACTGAAAGCATTTCCTCTAAGATCAGGAACAAGACAAGGATGTCCACTCTCACCACTATTATTCAACATAGTTTTGGAAGTCCTAGCCACGGCAGTCAGAGAAGAAAAAGAAATAAAAGAAATACAAATTGGAAAAGAAGAAGTAAAACTGTCACTGTTTGCAGATGACATGATACTATACATAGAGAATCCTAAAGACGCTACCAGAAAACTACTAGAGCTAATCAATGAATGTGGTAAAGTTGCAGGATACAAAATTAATGCACAGAAATCTCTCGCATTCCTATACACCAACAACGAAAAATCTGAAAGAGAAATTAAGGAAACACTCCCATTTACCATTGCAACAAAAAGAATAAAATACCTAGGAATAAACCTACCTGGGGAGACAAAAGACCTGTATGCAGAAAAGTATAAGACACTGATGAAAAAAGTTAAAGATGATACCAACAGATGGAGAGATATACCATGTACTTGGATTAGAAGAATCAATATTGTGAAAATACCTATACTACCCAAAGCAATCTACAGAATCAATGCAATCCCTATAAAATTACCAATGGCATTTTTTACAGAACTAGAACAAAAAATCTTAAAATTTGTATGGAGACACAAAAGACCCCAAATAGCCAAAGGAGTCTCGAGCGAAAAAAACGGAGCTGGAGGGATCAGACTCCCTGACTTCAGACTATACTACAAAGCTACAGTAATCAAGTCAGTATGGTACTGGCACAAAAACAAACATAGATCAATGGAACAAGATAGAAAGCCCATAGATAAACCCATGCACCTATGGTCAATAAACTATGACAGAGAAGGCAAGGATATACAATGGAGAAAAGATGGTCTCTTTAATAAGTGGTGCTGAGAAAACTGGACAACTACATGTAAAAGAATGAAATTAGATCACTCCCTAACTGCGTACACAAATATAAACTCAAAATGGATTAGAGACCTAAATGTAAAACCAGACACTATAAAACTCTTAGAGGAAAATATAGGCAGAGCACTCTTTGACATAAATCACAGCAAGATCTTTTTTGATCCACCTCCTAGAGTAATGGAAATAAAAACAAAAATAAACAAATGGGACCTAATGAAACTTAAAAGCTTTTGCACAGCAAAGGAAACCATAAACAAGATGAAAAGACAACCCTCAGAGTGGGAGAAAATATTTGCAAATGAACCAATGGACAAAGGATTAATCTCCAAAATATATAAACAGCTCATGCAGCTCAATATTATAAAAGGAAACGACCCAATCTAAAAATGGGCAGAAGGCCTAAACTGACATTTCTCCAAAGAAGACATACAGATGGCCAAGAAGCACATGAAAAGCTGCTCAACATCACTAATTATTAGAGAAATGCAAATCAGAACTACAATGAGGTATCACCTCATACCAGTTAGAATGGGCATCATCAGAAAATCTACAAAGAACAAATGCTGTAGAGGGTGTGGAGAAAAGGGAACCCTCTTCCACTGTTGGTGGGAATGTAAATTGATATAGCCACTATGGAGAACAGTAGGGAGGTTCCTTAAAGAACTAAAAATAGAATTATCATATGATCCAGCAATCCCACTACTGGGCATATACCCAGAGAAAACCATAATTCAAAAAGACACATGCACCCCAGTGTTCATTGCAGCACTATTTACAATAGCCAGGTCATGGAAGCAACCTAAATGCCCATCAACAGATGAATGGATAAAGAAGAAGTGGTACATATATACAATGGAATATTACTCAGCCATAAAAAGGAATGAAATTGGGTCATTTGTAGAGACATGGATGCACATAGAGACTGTCATACAGAGTGAAGAAAGAAAGAGCAAAACAAGTATCGTATATTAACACATATATGTGGAACCTAGAAAAATGGTACAGATGAACCGGTTTTCAGGGCAGAAATTGAGACACAGATGTAGAGAACAAAGGTATGGACACCAAGGGGGGAAAGCATCAGGAAGGTGGGGGTCGTGGTGAGATAAATTGGGAGATTGGGATTGACATGTATACACTGATGTGTATAAAATTGATGACTAATAAGGACCTGCTGTATAAAAAAATAAATTAAATAAAATTCAAAAATTAGAAAAAGTAAAAAGAAAGTATATAGTGAAAATGAAACATACAATGAAACTACCTGTGCTGAAATTTGGGGGATGTTTAGGTCCTTTAAAAAAAAGTATTAATAATCACTGACTACATCTATAATAAAAGTGCTTATTTTGGTTTACTTAGATAATGCTGCAGCTGGTGGAAATGATAAATGTTTAAAGTGTTAACACTCTGTGAATGTATTGGATTTAAGAGAATAAACATTTTACCAAAATAAAAGAAAAAAAAGTATATAGTGAACAAACTTCTAATTGATTTATTTAGCAGAGAGATTGGGCCATCCAGATCTCCTCTTGCTCAGAGAAAATATCTTGTTTGTTCAATCCTACCAGATATTGATATAACTGATCTCAAATGATCCCCTATTGGTACTTTTAATATTTACTCAGATTCAAGCAAAGCTTTAAAATGAAGGGGAAAACAGGCATATTCCTGACAAAAGAGACAGAGTATTCTGGGGGAATGAATTAAGCCAGGCATCTGCATCTTTGAATTCTGCTGACCTCATCAATAATGTGGGTAAATGCCATTGATGACCAGATCAAATGAATGCCATATTGCTACCATGCTTGAAAATGTCAAGGTTTATTCAATCTTTTCAGATTGGAGTACAGTGCTATATAGTGTTCTGCTTTGTTTGCTTTTTATAAGCATTCCTTTAAAGAACAGTGAAATGACTATTGTTGCAACTCTTTTAATGGCTTTTTCCTGAGTAAATTATATTCTCAGAAATGTAAATATCAATCTCTTCTAAAGAACCTTTATCTTCCTTACTATGCAGTTGACTATCCCCTGAAAAGTTAATAAATAGAAAAGGAATAGCAGATGAGATATCATCATTAATCTACAAGGCATGGTTTCTTTTACTTACATGGCACCAAATACAGTATTGCATAGGCACCACAGGGCATGTTTCTTTTGCTATTCATATAGATCAAGTGTTTTTGTTTTTTTGTTGTTGTGGTGGTGGTGGTGGTGGTGTGTGTTTGTGTGTGTGTGTGTGTGTGTGTGTGTTGATGGTGGTGCTGGGAATGACTGTGATGTTTTAAAGTAATAGTAGAATGCAAAGGGCTTTGGATTTAGGACAAGATACTGTCCCAGTTCCTTTTCTCTTTTTAACACCACATGATAGACATTCTTAAGGCAATGTTTTAGACGAGAATTATATTAGTACAACTAGAAGATCAGCCATTTTACAGTCAGTCATTTGAGGCAAAATAACATATGAAACATTTTACATCAGTCCTAACTTATGAAGGTAAAAATATTCTATACTCAGTAATGGATAGCTTAGAGGAAATGTTATTTTTAATAGTTCCAATATTTACCTAGAGTTTTTTCCCTTTTTGTCAAAACTTTTTATCTCAAAAAACCTACAACTAAAATTTATGGAAAAATCTATGTAATGACTATAATTGATATTGATTTTATTCATATTCAGTTGAATGAATAGTAGATATGTATCTCTTTTGGAAGTGTTCAGAAAACACAGTGACCAGAAAAAATGTCAAAGGGATAAAGATATTTTACTTTTTAAGGAATTTTTTTTAATTATGAATTCCAAATTCTATCTACCCAAATTATTTTCCTCGCTAGATATCACAGATACTGAACTTTAGTTTTTATTCTGTTTGATTAAAGACAATTAGAATTCATATTTTACTTGATTTCCTCTTAATCTTCTTCATACTCATAGTTTCTAACCAAGAATGCATATTAGAATAAGTTTTAAAAGAAATACTCATGTCCTGCTTCCAATGCTAAAAGGATTCAGATTCATTAAGTTAGAAATAAGGTCACAAGTGACTCAAATTCATAATTGTTGTTAAGAAGCACTATGTCTTGATTTTAAACATTCTGGAATCACAGACCCATTTGAAGAGCCAATGAAAAAAATAACTTCTTCCTAAAATAATGCACATAAACACAAACATATGGAAATGAAAATATACTTTCATAACATATACCCTAAGACGTCGTCTCACCAGTATATTAGACTTCCTCATTATGACTCTAACACCTAAAAGTGAGTACATTTTCTCCCTCTTCCTTTTATTCCACTCTGAACACTTTACTAGCCCTCCTGTCACACTCCCCAGACTGCTTTCCACTTGAAGATAGACAGCCTTTGGTTATGTTACGTCTAGGTGCAAGTTTAGGGCAGAGTTTACAGAAATACTGGAAAGTAATACAAAAGCAAATAGCCTCAAATTTTGGAGTATGGAGAAGGATACTTCATACTACTGTTTATTGATTAAATACTACACTGCCTGGGAAAAAGCAGGTAAGGGCACTCCCAGACAAATGTGAGAAAGTTGGGAAAAGATGAATAGTTTACGCCTTAATTACAGTAGTGTCTGGGATAAGTGCTAAGAATAAGGCAGATTCTTGGTGAATAGATGCTGAAAGAATGGGTGAATAAATGAATGAACAGCTGAAGAACTGACTGAAAAAAGCAGAAAGGAAAGATTGTTCATTCCCTTTCACTTCTGTGGCCTTAGTTTCCTCATCTGCTACATGGGCGCATTAGAAGCTGTTCAGGTTCTCTTCCATCTCAGACAATTCCTGTATTCTTCGTATTACTCCGTGAATGGAAGGGAGAAGACCTATTCCCTAGTGCGAGGCAGGTATCCAGACTGTAAATTAACAGCCCTCATGGCAAGAGAGGGAGTGTAGAGGGATGGTGCTATTTGGCAATGTATTATCATGTTAAGCTAAAAGCTGGCAGGTAAAGTAAGTAAATATTTGCTACAAACTTTCTAACATTGAGTAGCTTATGGAAGAAAATACTGCTTCAATGAGAAAATAAACAAAAATTATATTACCTCAACTTCTGGAATAAAGAGGCAGATTTATGTGCCTTCAAGTGAAACATAGTCCAAAATCAATTATTTCTCAAAATAAGTAAGATTGAGGAGAGAATACCAAATGCTCTCATTATGTAATGTGTATACATGGAACATCTCTATAAAGACATATTAAACTGGTAATCGTGGTTGCCTTCGAGGATGGGAAATGGGTGGCTAGGAGAAATTTTGAAAGGAAAATTTAATTTACACTGAATTGGGATAATTTTTGAGTTTGTATAATGTGCATATATTGCCTATCTATAAAATATTCTTAAACTTTAAAGTACTACAAAATATAATATTAGTGAAGATGCAAAAAATAAACCTGAAAGTTTTAGTCACCAGTGGAATTATATTTTAAATGCTGTGATGCAGTCTGTTTAAACGTCCATAGCAGATGAAGAATATTTAGCCAAAAATAATCAATGGATACAGAGTGTATACTACCTCTCCTATTGTGCTGCTTTATCCACCATTATTTTTAAAGTGTGGCCGATATAGTGGTAGGACAGTTAAATGAAAGCTTTTTAACTAGGTGGCACTCAGTGGAGTTCTGCTTCATGCAATGTCATATATAGAACAGTTTCATAGAAATCATAATTTTTTACACTTCAGAGACAGTACTGACCCAGCAAGCAGTACACACGGTTTCCTGGGAGACGATAAGTATTTTTCCAAGAATTCTGGGACTACATTAGAACACACTTTAACCATAATACTATCTTTTTCCTTTGTCTCTAAAGTGGTGGTAACTCTATGAATCAGTTTATTAATCCTTCTTGGAATGTGACGATTAATTATTATGAAATGCCTAAGTGCTGACAGAAGTGCAAGATAATCTAGTTCAGGTGGCACAAGAAAAGTCAATGAGAAAAACAAACATTTTTTAACTTTGTTTATTTGTAGCTTAAAATGTAATGCCATACAGTTTTAACAATCACTTAAAAAAGGATTTATATTTGCAGAAAACAGAAGCAAAACAGAAAGATATGAAATAAAATGCCATCTTGCTTCAAGTTTTCAAATCAGTACTTAGAGTACTAATATACATCTATATACATTGCAAGTATATTTTACAAATATACTATGAGTAATCTTGAAACCGCAATAAATATCAAGTAGGTTTTTAGGCACACGCATAAAAAAATGCGAAATCTGCATAATTCTTGAGAGTGCTGAGTGACTCATTCTTAGATCATTTTCACACATATATTTTACACAAAATATACAGCCATCACACACATGATCCCTAGTCACCTCAGAACCTCACCTTTCATCCCAGCATTTGTGCCTTCTTATTCTTTGATACTATTGCTCTATACAGCTATTACATAAGAAAATACTTTGCAGTTTTCTTCAACTAATTGCCTAAGAAGGTATCAATGCTACCAAAATAAGTACAGCCTATCTACACAATATGTTCATGGAAGTGTGCTGAGTGGCACCAACTTACAGAACTGGTCATTGTAACCCTGGGGGTTACCCTGAAGGCAAACTTATAAATTTTGAAGTATACCATTTTTGAGTTGCCCATACCATGACATCCAGAAATTATTAGAAACTGAGGTAACACCTGTGGTTTTTAGAGATAGGAATCCTTGAAAAATACACCAAAGGTATTTTTGAAAATTCTGACCAACATGGACCTCAGTTATTGTACACTGTGTCTGTGGCTCTTTCTGTGCAAATGTAAACCAGAGAATCCAAAGGAATGCTCATGTTGAATTTACATACACTGCTAGGATTAAAGATCACAGCCATGGAGCACCTGAGATCGCCCTCTGATAAGCGAAGTCTAACGCTTCTCTTAGTAGAGCCAATGTTCATTGACAAAAATGAACCAAATAAAATCCCACTGATTTTTGCCCCCCAGCTACAAGTCAGATTCTGGCATATCTGGCATATCTGCCATCAAGTACCCTATTCCATATCGTCCATTGGGAGCAGTATCCAGAGTTGGTGATCCACTCTGTTTTCTATAAATATTTTTACCAAAATTTGGAGAGGACATCTCGCTTGATATCTTTCCATGAATGAGGCTTGCATCATCTCCCTCTAAGTTTATAGGCTCCTTCAGAACCCGTCCTCTCTTATAGGTCACAGATGCTAAATTACCAGAACTATCGTCTATAAGGTTGCAGCGACGAATGATGAAGACAATTGGGACAGGCAGTATTGCCAGGACCATCAGAGAGATACAGACAACCATTCCCCACGTTGGGTAGCTCAGAAATTCCTCTGTTGCCTGTTAAAGCCAAAAAACAATTATTAATAGTCTCTTTCTCTGCAGGGACATGAAAAAATATATATTTGTCTCAGGTTTATAAGAAAAGAATCTGGGCTAGTCTTATGATTTTGACTAATGAATTGCTGTGGAAGTGACAGTAAGCAATTTCCAGGGCAAAGCCTTAAAGGCCTTGCTGTTTCTGCCTTTGTGTCTTAGAATGCTACCCTGAGTCTATAATGCCTGGAAGAAACCAAGAATGAAAGCTCACATAGAGCCCAGGTCTCCAAGTTTAATCAACTGTATGAGTTAGCTCACACAAGACCCAAAGAAGAATCATCCAGCTCATCCACAGAACCCTAAGAAATAATAAATCATCATTGCTTTCAGTCATTAAGTTTGGGGGTCATATGTTACTAAGCAATAGTTACCTGTTACATGTGCCACATTATCTTTCTAAAATCTGAAATTAAATTTTGAACTACATCTGGCCCCAAGGGTTTTGGTAAGGGATAACAGACTTATTTGTTTAGAATAGTCTTGAATTTAGTTGTTATTATATAGAATTACTGAGGTATCTGAAAAATAAGCATTCTGATTTTCTAACTGCTAATATGTACTTTAAGATTGCATTACTATGTAGCTACAGCAACATGACAACAGAAATTGAAATAGTCGTGGCTAATATAAAACAGTTATAGCGAAACTTTACTTCAGTATTTACTTAAATTATGTATACATGGCTAATGAACAGTTTCATTGTTAGAGTATCTCAGATATAAGTTAGTAAATTTATACAGGAAAAAATATTTCTGGTGGTTTGATCAATATGTTTTCTAAAGTCAAAGGCCCAATTGGTTCATCTATGGTGACATGAATAAAATTACTTTAATGAGGACCAAGTCAGTACTTTTCATGTACTAAAAAAGTCCACAACATATAAAAAAATCATACATATTTGGGGCCAAAAGAACATAAAAATCTCAAGATCCTCACATAAAAGCAACACCATTCATTTAACCGCAAACTATACTGTGAAAAAAGCAAAAAACAAAAACCTCTAAAATGACATTTTATGTATATTTTTATCTACCTTCCTTATTTTGCATTTTACCTTATCTTCAATCCATGCATTATAGCCAGGAGGACTTAATCCCATATTCACAATGCTAGCAATTAGCAGTGATAATAGCATTAGAGGAGAAATATATTTCCACATATAGTAGTAATATCTGTTGGGAGCAAAGCCCAGCATATCCTTTAAGTCTTCCATAAACCTAAATAGAACGAAGGAATTTAATTATTCCTCGAGTTAATATAGCTATATTAAAATATGGTAAATTACATGTCCTTTAAAATATGCATGATATCAATGGTTTGACGGGGGTTAACCATGATACCCTATGACATTTTACACTGAGTCTAAAAGTCATATTGGAAGATGACTTATAAAATTAAGAACATTTATAAAGTAAAATGGAACCAGTTTACTGTAATTTTCATTTGGAGAAAGTCCCCGTAAGTCAATTACTGGAAAGTCTCCTCCAACTGATGATTTCCACTCTATGAACACAATATTTGCAATACATTAAAATTTCCTTGTTTCTTTTTTTTTAATTAGCCATATGTAATATCATCCAATCCAATTGGTGTTTATATTATCTGACCTCTCATTTCTTTTTGTAGTCTGTTTTTTCAACTGAAAGAAGGTCCATACATTGCAGTTGATGTATGTGTTTCTCAGACCATTTTTCATCTCTAAGTTCCTCATACATGTCTTCATCGTTTCCGCTGATTTTTTGTTGAATCAGCTGGTCACTTTGTCCCACAGTCTGTATTTGGCTGATTGCATTCCCACAGTTTTGCTTCACAAGAGCATTTGATCCTCCTATTTCCCATGAATTAACACTTAGACCTAGTAATGATTAGACTTAACATGGTTTTTTTTTTAAGAGTCAGGTTATTGAGGTACTTTTTACCTGAAGTAAAATTCACCCTTTTTAATTGTATGATGTTAACACTGTCAGGAACATGTAGCCATTTCATACTAGTCTACATCCCTTAATGTTTATGTCGAGATAAATATTTACTGCCCACCCACCAGCCCTTGTATTAATGTTTCTGCAGACTTCTTGGTTGTCTAAACCTAGTTCTCTCGTAGATTCTTCAAAAAGAGATCGTAGTAACTATATTTCCTAATTTCTTGCATGTTTCTAATTGTTTGTCTGTGGTCACTATACCTGAATGTCAGTTCAGCTGACTTTAAAATCTGTGGCTTACGTTTTTTCCTTGAGAATCATACATATGTCTAACTACATAATATTGTTACAAAAATTTTGTTAACTATTAGATTTTTCTCTTATAAATAATCTTCTTTGCTGTGTTTTGTTTTGTATTATTTTTGCCTGGTTGCCCTTTTTCTTTGTCTTGTAGTAACAAGGCTTTGTTAGCTAGGCTATGTCCTCGTGTTGGCCTTTATGTCTATTTCTCCAAGTATATTGTTTGCCCTTTCAACATTCAAATTAATTATTTCAGGCAAGTTTCTTCAATTATAGTTTTTAGCATTTGTTCTGGCTACTGTTTTTAGAGGCCTTCATTGTACATATGCTGAATCATCTTTGCTTAACTACTGTGTTTATTTATTTCTCTTAAATCCTTTGTTATTTCTCCTTGATTTTCAAAAGCATCCCTCCTTTCTAGCTTCTAATTCTTCTGAAATTAGGCACTGTGCTTATCATTTTTGTTTTCTTTTTAATTTGATCTTCATTTCTTAAGTGTTTTTCTTTTATTTACAATTATTTCCTGAGTTCTATCACCTCTGTTTTCAAATCTCCCTTTTCTCTAATTCTCAATTTTAAAATAACTGATTTCTGCTCTTCTTTGGTGGCTTCTATCATTTTTAAACATTTATTTCACCTCATTTTGAAGTATTGTTAGTTTTCCATCTATTTTGCATGTGTGCTTTTGTTGTCTGCAGAGATTTTACTCTTTTTTTTAAAAAAAAAGATTTTACTCTTTTTTTTTTTAAAAAGAAACTTTTCTTAAGATTTGGCCACAGTTAAGTGAAATGAATTTTCCTGTGTGTTTTAGGAGGGAGGGATGGGCCTTTCCTCTCTGTTTTTGCAAAGTAATCAAAAAAGGTGGCCTCAGAATTTCTCAGTTCTGTTTACCTCTGCTCTCCTCCTCATACTGACCTGGACTTTCTTTTCCATGGACCCTACTACCTCTCTCCTACTCAACTCAGGTTTTGCTCCCACCACTTTTTCTTCAGTGAAGAGCTTTATCTTGGAAGAGAACTTTGGGTTATTCATTTCAAGAGTTTTTAGAGACCAGATTTCTCCAGCACTGATGATCTTACTGTATTTTGGTCCCTCTGCACTCCGCAAAATGTGGGCAAATATCCTATAGAATTTCTCCCAGTTTAGCTCACTGTCTTCCGATCAGCCTGCCACACATTGCAGGGAGGACCTGGGGGTGACTGGAGAGCTGTCAGAAGCCCAGCTGCATATCGTCTACCATCTCCCACACGGAAGTGATATCACACAGGTCCTGTGGCTGCCAGTGGTTTGCCCCAACCTTTCGTATTTGAGGGTTCACAGGAATATCTTCTTGCCCGTGTTTATGGATATTTAGTTCTGCTTTCTAGTCATTCTTTTTCTCTTTCATTTTTAAAAGGAGACTCAGGAAAATACAATCTATGCAGCCATCACTTTCAGCTTTACAGGATCTTTCTTCTCGTTTCCTCTCGTTCATATTTCTTCCTAATCCCTAACTTGCTATGCTCCAATATTTCTTTTTCTGCATTTGAATTTACTGTCTCAAAGGTTTAGGTTTTGAAAGCCTTCTTTCTCTCAACTCTGTGTCTGGAAATGTAGGTAAATGTGGCAGAAGACAGAGAAGAGCTGAGCTCATGACACTGTTGAAGGTGAACAGGAAGAATATAAGGTTGCTACGACATTTAAAGGAGGGGAAAGTAAATAAATGAGAGCATTTTAGACAGGAGAATTCTAATTCTGCTCGTAGGACAAGATATGAGCTTTAGAAACCAACAGACCTGGTTGCGAATCATAGCTCCGTCATCTTTTAATGTATATCTTAGTCCTTCTGAGCTTAATCTTTGGCATTTTCGAAAAAGATAATACCTGTCTTGGAGGATTATTGTTAGACTCATAGACAACATATGCAGAGCACACTACCTCACATACAGCAGAAATTTATAGATGCAAGTATTATTAATAGTATTCTTCTTCCTGTTGTTATAATGATTATTATTTAGGAACTACTAAAAAGAAATATTTACTACTCTGCCTATTGTAAATGTTGAACTGTTTAAATGGAAATCTAAATTATGATCTTGTTGATCCATAGATCAGTCCAATAACAATGTCAAATTCCAACACAGTGCAGGTTAGGAGTTGGGGGTAGCTTGGTAGAGTGTAGAAATATCTGGTTTTGAAATTAAAGTCCTGGCTCTGCAACTAACATACTGCGTCCTCCTGTACAAGTAGGGCCAATTTTCCATCTAGGATATGGGTAATATTAGTTATCACAGATTGTTATAATGACTAACATTAAATGCGTGTCATACAGCTATTACTACTATTGCTATATAGTACATGATCGTTAAATGTAAGTTCCCCTATCTTTCCTTGCCTGGAGCTTTTGCCAGTAATAAAAACATTCTTTAAGTTTTGTCGCAAAGCTCACTCAACACCAATAAAGTTCTTTATGTTGTTTAAGAGGACTCTGGTCCTCAATTAACTTATTCCTACTTCACAGAGACCTCTAATAAGCTTGATGGTCTTATTACCTTTAGTTAATCCATATATGTTAACTAAAGACCACAACTTTAAAAAATATTGGACAAGGCCTCCAGAAACTTTTTTTATTCTGAGGCTACTCTAATGCTTCATTTCATGCCAAGTATATATACTTTTCAAACCGATCAGGTATATAATTCAAAGGTTTAAGCATCTCATGAAGTCATGACTCCACATAAATAAGAAGTTTATGTACAGCAAATGGCATATATATCCTGGAGCATCATATATATATGCCACTTCCCAAAATTGGCCTGCTACATAAAACATTGTGTAACATGATAAAATAAGGCATTTTATAGCATAACAAAATAAAATTCCTCTTGTAAAACAGGTTAGCAACGTAATTAGAAGTATAGTCTTTAGAGTTAAGCAAAAATGGCTATGAATCCCAGGTCTGCCTCTGTTCAGGTGTGTGACGAGCAAGTCACTTGGTGTCTCACGAAGCCCGCATTTTCTTATCTGTAACAATAGCTCAAAACAACTTAACAAGGTTCTTGGAACTTTGCCAACATGCTCTAAACCTTGGAAGTTCCTATCTGATAGCCAGAATTAAATCAAAGCTCCAAAATCCTAAACTACATTACCATCTACACCATTCTATCTAATCACCTAATAAGGGGATATACTTCATTAAAATTATCGAATGAAGAGGAGCCTGCAAAAGATTTGATTTTTGTGGCGAGGAATTTTTCCCTCTAGTCACTTCCCTCCTCTTCTAAATGAGATATATAATAACAATTGGTCTTTCCAAGAGAGAGATGAAAAATGAATGCATAAGAGAGAATATACTTACTTATCTATGCCATAAACAAAGGATACAGCAACATTCTCCAAAATGACTACAATTAGCAGAGGCAGCGTAGCAGAATAATCATCAAACATTGTAACAAAGTAATTCCCAGAGCGCTGCACAAACATCAGGCCAATACAAAATGCCAGAAGACAACAGATAACTGGACCAAAGGAATAAATAACAAAATTAAGCCCTACTCAGAGTCAAGTCTTTTAAACTTCATTATAAGTTATTATATGCAAACAATGATTTTGTTTCCACTTTTATAAGTTGTCAATGATACAAATAGGATACCTTTCCTGATACCATGGAATATAACATATTGGGAATTAGTTACCTGGATTTAGCCCCAGATTTAATATGAATTCATTGTAAGACAGTAACTCAACTCATCTCGAGCCTGTGGAAACGTGTTTACTAAACACAGATAACAAATGAGGCAAAACTGAGGATATATTAGAAGTATAAATCTCCATACCCTTCTTCTCCTTATTAACAGCAAAGTGACCTTTTCAGGCAGCAAATGTTTGTGGGTCATTTCTACTTTTAAGAATGTTTTATAGTTTTGGAAGCAATACTGAATTTTGAAATTAATAATGAGATTAATGTAGCTTATAATAAGACTATGATAACATGTATTTTTCTATCTGATTGAAATATGGTTATTGTTAAAGCATAACTGAAAAAAATCTGATGAGACCTTGCCTTAGCAGCAATCCATATCTCTGTCCTGATAGTGCCCAAACAGATTAGTTGGGAATACATCTGTGACAGGGTTGGGCAACCTGATTCTCCAGGTAACTAAGAAGAACCATCTAAAAGGAGTTTCTGCAGCAGTACTGAAGAAAGATGCAGAAACTTCTAACCAGCTACCCTTAATATAGAAAGTTAGAATTCTGGAATCCATATGATATTCCCATATTTTTGTTAGACTCTTTATTCTCTCTTGCACGTTGGTAGAGAAGACCTCAAAAATAAAAGATGACTGTGTTCTCTTTCTCAAACAGCTTTTAGCAGAGGTGAGTAAAAGTGAAAGAAGTGGAGCAGGTAAGGGCAGTTCAGAAGGGGAGAAAAGACATCCTGGGGGTTCCATCTGATGGGGCTTCCCTAAAAATCTCAATAAGTATGGGTTAAATTAAGCCATTTCCTCCATCTTGTAAGCGCTATGCTAGTGGTATGAGTTACATCGTACATAAGTGAATATTATATATAAACATACCATGTAGAAAAGGAAAAGTAGCATTCACTTGGAGTCTAATGCATATTGAAATATTTGAATGCTTGTCACAGCAAATTGTACTCAAAGTCTCAGGATCCAAGTAACTAACAGAGCTTGGATTTGAACCACAGCCTGTGTCCCTCTCACTTTCTCCTAATTACATTATAGTATAAGGTAGATAGGAAGAAAGTGTATTCCAGGTGTTAAAGACACTGAGAGTTTTGCTGACGATGTGAGAGGAACAGATAATGAGTAAGTCACTTATCTAAGTCCTACTGTCCTATCAGAGGAGATGAAAACATCTGACAAAGGTGATGGGGGAACATTTCATCTAAGTATATAAAACATGACTCAAAGTAAAAGTATGATCCCAGAATACAGGTAACAGGGGTAGAGAGTATATTCCTCTTTACTCTGACCTAAAGGTCTTCCACTGGGAGTTACCAAATACTCACATGTGTGTTTCTCCCTCTACACTGTTGTTTTCCCTTTAATTTTGCAAACCCTCTTACCACAGGAGGGTTGGGATATGGGGCAAAGACGAGGAAAGCAGCAAAGATGACTGTTACTTAGTCTGCATGTCAGGCAGGGTATTGATAGCCTTCAAATAAATAGAAACTGCAGAAGTAGAGACTGCCTTTCAGGAAAAGACAGAGACATTTCTCATTTATGTTCAGCTGAATCAAAGATATTTAGATGTAAATACCTCACAAACTGCTGAAATTGTTTTATACACACACACTTAGCAGGACGATGAGTGATAAAGATATATATGTATTTGAGAGTTATTTACACATAAATTATTACTAAATCTTTCAGAGCTAAAAACAGAGCCTTGGGGAGCTTGTGTACCACTGCCCAGCATTTAAGATCATCTATGTATTTTTTCCAATTAATTATTGCATCACTTACCGACACTGTTGCTGCACTCTGGTCTGGCTGGCTTCCTCGCTGCTTCCTTTGTCTCTACTTGGCTATGTTTATGAACACTATCCTCTGACCCCTGAGAAGACCCCTCCCCTTTCGAATTCAATTTCCATGCCTTTCTCTGACAGTTCCCTCTGCTGCGTCTTCATTCGTAGAACAGGTAAAGTCCCTATCATGCTATCAGTATATTACATGGTACAAGTCTTATCTACCCACCTTGATTTTAATTATCAGTCCTATTCTTTTTAGAGGAGAGGCTGTCCTATATCTCTGTATCTCTGTTGTAATTTCTCTTATATCCTTGATATCCCTCAAATGTGAGGACCATGCAACACACAACCAGTACTTTAATAACTACTTGTAGATTGGACTTTTAACAACCATCAATATTGATAAATTGTGTTATTGTCTTTCCTACCTAGATGTATTAACTTCTATCAGGCTACAATTGCTCTTTTATATGAGAACTCAGTTTAGGTTTATCAATTTCAGCTATGCACTTTTGGAAAATCCAATGACCTGAACTACTATTTTTATAATTATCTGAGTTGAATACAAAATTATACATGAACATTCTGTGACTTTGTTCTAGCGCCAGTAATTCATGATAATGACATTATTACTAATAAAGAGTAATGGAGTAAATGATCACTAATAATTAATAGAATCTGTATTAAATATGTCATTTGCATATTATATAAATAAATCCCTAAATAACAAATACTAGTATTATTAATAAGTAGACATTAATAATAAACACTTTTCCTATTTCCATCTCTGATCTCTCACCAAGGGTAAAACAGCCCACCACATCAGTTCAATGGAAAGTCAAATACATAAAAACTAACCAGTGAGAATTTCTTTCCTCACTTTGAATGTGTCCACAATGGGTGTGATGATCCCTTCAATGGTTCCAAACATGCTGCCAAGCCCTAGATTTACCAGCATGAGGAAGAACATCACTGACCAGAAGGGAGATGCAGGGAAATGTGTCATTGCTTCTGTAAAGGCAATAAAAGCTAAGCCAGTCCCCTGAACAGCCTGTAAGATATACAAAACAGCCACGTTAATACAGAGCAATATGAAGTGCTGGCTATATACATCAGTTGCAAAGGGCAGGAGAACTCTGAATAATGCATGGGAGTTACTGGAGATAAACACGCTGATACCATGTTGTCTCCTAAGAAACTGTGCCTCTAAACAAAATTCAAGGTGACCGTGTTATCTCATAAAAACAGCAGGTAGACCAAAATTTTAAAAGAACTTTAAGAGTAAGTTAGTAATTAAATCTTTCCTTACAGAAATCAAGATTTTATGTTAATAATGGCTTCATCCATAATTTCCTGCACGTGATTCTTTATGTTTAGTCTCAAGTACAGTTAGCTATCTTAAAGCAAGTGATTAACAGCCAATTTCTCCATTATATTTTCCTTTTTGCCAATGTAAAGAGAGGGTGACAATTAATGCAAGGCTATTTATTCATGTTCACCTATGTTGTGTTTATTAAAATGTATGACAGTGGCTGGAAAAAGGACTTAATCATGACTTATTGAACACAGTTATTAAGATGAGCAAATATCATTCATGTGTCCAAACAACCATACAATATGTAAATGATAATTGCAATTCAAGTTTTGTATTAAATATTATACCAGGAAAGGTACCAGACTAATTTCATTTTCTGGGATGAAAATCACCTAATTTATATCCATATTTTAAATTTTTGTGGCTTAATCAGTGAAACTGCTTTTCAAAGTAAAACAAACATTTTTGATTTAAGAAAATGTGTTCTCTGAAATAAAGAATGTGAATTTTGAAACAGCATGATCTTCCGCAGGTATTTTAAAGATTATTTTCCTAAAAGAAGTCTTCTGGGTACTGCATATTTTAAGTTAATAAGAATTATTTTATCGCATAAACATAGCCTACTAACTTTATTTAGCTCATCTTCAATTTGACAGGAATTGAGATGAAGAGAAGGAAACTCTTCTTCTTTCACTTTTTGAATGATGTCATAAACTAAGTGATAATCTTCCGCAGTAACAGCTGAAAAGTTGATATGATGGGGAATAATATCTTGACTAATGTTGCCCATTTTCACAAGTTTGATGACCATTTCCAAATTTCTGAAAAGGAAAACAACATTAATGAACACATGGGTTTGGGAAGGAGATTTTTTAATATAATTATGCCATCAAAAGCTAAAGGAAATCAACAACCATACTCTGCAATGCATTTCTCATTTATGACATTTGCTTTGAAGCCCAGAACTGCAAACACCACCAATGTTGCCAGGATAGAAGTAAAAAAATTGATGAAGGACACCAGGACGGCATCAAAGTGGCAGTTGTTGTCTCTCTTGTTGTAGCTTGAAAAGGCAATGACGCCACCAAATCCCAGACCTAAGGCAAAGAACACCTGAGCTGCAGCTTCTCTCCAGACCTTGGGCTCCAGCATTATTTCAAGCTGTTTAAAATTAAACAGAATATAAGTCAGCTGCAAAAAAATTTCAGAATAATCTACAAGGAATCGGTTCTATTGTTTAAATATATCATAATGACACTTATGCACCCAAAGATTATTTAAAACAGGGGGATAGTCTGTTCTTAAGTAGAAAGAACAAATTTTTCACTCAGGAATAATACAAGGAATATGAATAAGAAAGGCTACAGACTATTGAAACTTTAGACAGAGATGTTACTTAAATACACGGAGAAAATACTTATATGGGAATTTTTAAATATTAAGACAAATCATCAGAGGAGTATTTGAGAGAGAAATGAACTATCTTCACTTATTCTTATTTATGTCTTTGTTTTCTTTCCAAAGCAAAATAAATCAGTTAGCCATAAAAGTTAAATAATTACTTAACAAATACCCTAAGTTTTGTGTTTTCTGAAGTCTAACAGCCAAAGCAGATAATAATTATAAGCTGGGTAGAGCTGAGCTATTTGTACTTTGCGTATTCAGATACGTATTATTCATTCATTGAGTAGTTTCCTGAAAGCCTTTTCTTTGAAAACAGAAGAAATTCAACCATATCATCGCTAAGACCTTTTCAGATCCAAAGTTCTAAAGTTTGGAATCTGTGCTGAACATATATTTCAAGTAACTGTGCTTCACTTCTTAAACAATTATCACTGTATATAACCAAACCTTTTAAATGGAACTATTAATATTAGCCATACCTGGCACAGACCTCAATAAACAGTTAAGTCTGATTTCAGTAGCAGTAGTGTTTAAATTGGTATTTTATCTCTTTTCACCATTGCAGTGAAATTGCCTTTATTGGGAACAATGCCAAATGTGGTTAAGAACATGAGTTACATAGACACTTTCAGATCCTGATTCTGCCATTTAACGATCTAAAAATAGTGCAACCTAGGGCAGGTGGCCTGTCCACTCTGAGTTCAAGCTTTCTCAACTGAAAGATGAGAGTAACAAGACATGTACTACTTATCACATTGCCTGCCGCCCTCGAAGTCCTCAATAATTGCTAACATATGGACTATAGTGGCAGGCACACTGATAAGCACTTTATATGGATGATCTCATTTAATATTCACAACAATCAATGAAATTGTGGCTAATATTATCTGCATCTTAGAAGAGTTAAGTAACCTGCCTCAGGTTACACAGCACTTCTGGGGTAGAGTTGACATATGAACACAGGTAGATTTCAAAATGCATAAGCTCTCAAACATTAGGATATGTTGTTCAATTAATTTTAGTGATTATTACTGAAATTTATGCAATGTTATCATGAAACATAATCATGATTATATTTATAATTTATTTGCAATTAACTAAAATATGCATACTGTTTATTGACTATTGCTGCTACATTACCATTCTACGGTTGATACCATCTAGTAAAATACATTCAACTGTCTATCTCTACTTTGTCCACTAGATGGCAGACAACACCTATGTAATAAAGACATTCTGATTATTTCCAATTCAGGAATTAAATCTCCATTCACTGGGAATATTTCGTGTGCTTAGGTACTTTCTCCCTTACATAAATAATGTAAATTAAAAAGTTATTGACAACGTCTTATCGTTATTATATTAACTATCATCCTACAGTGGCCTAATACAGAATCTTATCAACAGTCCATGAAAAGTGAGCTGAAGAAATAATTAACTCTAAAATAGTTATCTCCAGTTCTGGTTTAAAATGTTAACAGTGCTGCAGTTTTAAATACGGGGACCATGTAAAAGCATCATATCAAAGTATTTAGAGTCTAAAGTATCTATTTAAATTAAATATTTAGAATTATGTCACAAACAATTGCCAACACAGAGAAAGGTGATATTCCAGGAATTCACAACGAAGCTAGTTGTTTTTAACTCAGAGAACTTTTTTTTTTTGATATTGCAAATATAAATATTTTGGTCACTAAGTATGGCCCATCTGAAGCTGATTTAAATTCTAATGTAGCTGAAATTCATAAATCTGAAGTAATTATTCACTGAGGAGTTCCAACAACTCTAAATGATAAACAGAACTTTAGAACTATTCGAGAAAACCAGATCACAGTGTCAACATTTTTGCTACTTGAGAATGAACACCACGTTGGAACCAGATACACAAAGAACACAGCCTCTGTGACACAGTATCAAGGCAGCTGCCAGGAGTGACAATTCCAAGGAGGCTAAAATCTTCTGCCCACATCTCTCAGCACCATGCTTGGCTGCACAGTCATCATTCAGACAACTTCCAATTTCTGAGCTAATTTTGAAATTGTGTTTTTATAAATCGTTGTCTGCCTATGATAGAGTTAGCACACTAATGTGAAGTGTAATGTCAGTGTAAAACCAAAATATATATACACCTCAAACTTGATTTTTCCTGTCAAATCAATATAACAAGTCCACAAGGATTAATCAAGTCAGCTGTAAGTTAAACAACGGAGTCTAAGTTCCGAGCCTTTTAGGAAACTAATGAGAATTTTCCTAAAATGCATACGCATTTATAAAAGTTACAGAACTTCCCAAATGCACTAATGTTAAGTACTATTCTAGAAAATACAAAACTGCAAAACGAAACAAAGTAAGAAACCTTGAATTTCTCTGAGACAGGATTTAGAGGGCAATAGGGTTCTTAACCTGGGTCCATGGATTTTAGGTGATCTGTCAACCTCCTGAGACACTAAGCAAATTAATATGTTCATTATTTGCTCTGGTAAGAAGATTCGATTATCAGGTTTTTTTCAAAGGGGTCCATGTCAAAAGGTTAAGAACCACTGAAATAGAAGAGGAAGAGTAAAGACTGAAAAGTTCTAAAATATACCAGTGTAAAAATGGGAAGTTAATTTATTATAAAATAGGAATTTTTGAAGTTTAAATAGTGAAACTCACTAATGGGGCCTTTAAAATTGGAGAGAGATGGATATAATTATAGATGTCCAAAAGCTCCGGTTTTACTAGGCTGGTTAACATAACAGCTATAATTTAATAGTCTAGTGCACATAGGTTAGAACAATTATCCCTTAAATCTAACTGTGGGAACATTTTAACAATAAACATGAGGCTTTTGTGATCATAAGCCTTAACTAGAAATACAGTACATACCTCAGGGGTAAACATGTGACGGATGCCATCAATTGAACCATTTAAAAGGAGTGCTCTGATTAGGAAGCATATAAGTACCACATACGGGAACAGAGAACTAAAATACATGATCTGCAAAGTAAGAAAGATTAAAAAAAAGTGAGACATCCTAACGACTATTTTCTTCTTCATAGTTAAGATTATGTGTTCTGTTCTATACTGTGAAAGTGGCACTTTTTATAATATGATAAATAATACTTTTAATACCTTGCATAGCCATCATATCAGAGTGGCTTCATAGCCTTGATTCAATGTGACTAGTTAAGATTCTATTTGAGATATAACAAAAAATAAGAAAATTTTCCTTATTGAAACCCCTTTTAAATAGCCCATAGGTATGGTGTAATTTGAATAGTGTTGATTCCTTACAGTTCACAAAACAAGCAATATTTAAGAGAAATGAATGGACACTAACTCGTTAACAAATTTCTACTTTATTGTTTGAGGTAGCAAAAAAAAAAGTCCTTTTTTTGTTTGTTTTTAATTAAGCAAAGTTCCATTATAATTCTATAAAGCTTCTGGAGTAGAGAGTGGTCCTGTTAAAGTTCCTACAGAACTTGAATAATAGTGTAGAGATTTTATGTTCTACTTCAGAAGTTTCATCATTAAAGTTAAGCAAATGTTTATCATAGAAAAGCAGTTGTCCTAACCAGACACGTACTGCCTCCTTGACATCTCCATGTGGTATCCAAAACTTTCCCGATTTTCCCCCAAAGCTGTCCCCACCCAACTCCATCTCCCACCACCCATCCATTTGCTAAAGTCAAACATCCAGAAGTAGTTCTGCACTATTTGTAATATTCTAGTTTCCAAGCTACCACTCAGGTTATCTCATTCCCTGCTTAACCCACTCCAGGGATCTCTAATGCAGTTGGAGTAAAAGGCGAATTTCTCCCTCTGTCCTGCAAAGCCTTAGACTAGGCTGCCTACCTGCCTGCCCCGCCACTCTTCCCCCAGCTGAGCTTCAGCCCCGAGGAAAACCAAGCTCTTTAGCTTCAGGGCCAGAGCAGGCTGTGCCCTCAGTCTGAGGTATTCATCTCCCTCATCTGTCCGAGACTCGCTCCTCTCTGTTATTTTACGTCTTATCTTCATTTTCTCAAGACTACCTGGAACACCCAGAATAAGGTGATGCCTTTTTCTCATCCAGTATACCTCCATCTGCCCTCCTCTATGCCCCATGAACCTTCAATATTATTTTGTTTTGTCTTGACAGCATTTAACACTGTTGAACTTATCTTGTTTATTTGTTAATTTTCAATCTCCCCTACTGGAATATAAGCTCTGTGAGGGCAAGGACTTCTTCTCTCCTGTTCACTACCAAATCTCAAATACCTAACAGAGTTCCTAACACATAGTACGTATATAATACTTATCTGAGGAGGAAGGAATGGAGGAAGGGTAGGAAGAATGGAGAAAAAAACTGCCATAGCAGAGGATGGCTCAGGCAGGTTAGAGATATGGAATCCTATAGTAACTGTAGACAAACAATAGGCAAGTCAACACAATAATTTGCCCCTCTTCTACTGTTCTGTATACCTTATAATTGTATTAAGCATTCTAAGAAAAAAAATTAATATTACAAATAAAATCTCAGCATAATTAGAAACCCATATTTTTTCTAAAAATAATTATATTTTAATTAGTTGTAAAGAAATATAATTTTTGATCATTTCAAAATGGTATAATTTTTAAAATTTTTATTTATAAAAATGGTATAATTTTTAAATTTCATCCATTCATCCACATTTCTTGATTTCTTATCAGAATGCTTTTAGATGGAGTACATTTTTTTCATTCTTTCTGCCTACTTTTAGCATTCTTTAAATTTGTGGGTCTACCATATATCTATTCAAGTAGCCTTGATCTCACTTGATTACAGCTATTCCTTTTATGATTCTTCTTCACAAATCTTGGGGCTAACCAGAAGCATGGATTCACCTTTGCACAATTGCTTTTTTTGTTTTTTTTTTAACAGAACTCAAATTTGCTGCCTTATAAATGACTTAAAGGACTTCCATTAATGCATTTATTTTAAAAATGAAAATGAAGGCTGCACACTAAAATAATCTGGATAGTTTGATCATGATTTTTTCCAATAAATACAGTGTACCCTCAGTATATTTTTAATATAATTTCAAATTAGAAGCTAAAGGAAGAAATGATTCTTCCTGTATGTGTATTTGCCCAGGCTAAACAACTCTAACACACCTGAATATGGTTCTCTTCCCCACATCCCATAACAACTGACCAACAAGTCCAATTGACTCCAAATTTCATCTGTCCCTTCGTTTTCATCCTCAGTGACGTGTCACTTTTCACTATTAGCTTCCTTCTCATTTTGCCTCTCGATTTTTCCCTGCCAGCTCTCCTCTACATCCCTGAAATTCATCACCCACACTGCTACCAGAAAGATCTTTCTAAGGATCTGATGGTGTAATGAACTGCTAAAAATCTTCAAATATTTCACACCGTTTGTTAAGTAACAGCCAGTCATTTTACCAGTGTCTATAGATACTTTAATACCTGCAGTCAACTTACATTTCCAGCCTCATTTCCCACAAGCTGCACAAATTGCATGTAAAAGTCACACAGGGTTACTCAGCAAACTTTGGGCTTTGCACATGCTGTTTTCCATGCCTCCAATGTCCTCTCTCTGAAGTTTCTGGTGAACTCTTCTTCAACTGTCAAACTCTAGCCCAAAAGTTACCTGCTTTGTGAAGCCCTCCCCCAACTCCAGGTTAATTTCAGTGGCTGCCTCTATGCTCTATACTCTCATACACTTTTTATTTGTACATCTTACTGCATTTATTCTGCTGTCATTATTTGTCTCACCCATTAAATTATGGGTTCCATGAGGATAAAGATGGTGGCCTATTAACCTTTGCACATTCTTAGATACTCAAAAATATTGTACATTAAGAGAGAATTCATAGGAAGTTTTCCTTTCTGTACACATTCCCTAAAAAAAAAAAAAGAAACAAACAAAAAACCCTCATCTTTATTTTACAGTATTTTAAAAATTAGGTACTAATTATATGGTGAGACATTTCAAATTTCATTTATTAATTCAACACATATTTGAGTTCTTAATACTCATCTGGCTTCAGTGATAAGACTCTGATAAGATAAGGATAGCTTCGTCCAAAAAGGAACAGGAAAATTTCATGTTGGATGCAACATGGAGAAAAGTAACAGTCAAGATTTTAAACACTTAAAAACTTAAGTAGTAATAGGTAGTGTTCACACCTGAATTTTTTTCTTCTGTGAGCAGGTAAAGGACAAATATTTAATCATTAAATTCTGAGATTTAAAGATGTGTCTTAGGTCAGCATTTTACAGAGGTATCCATGTTGTGCTTTTAAACACAAATTCATTTTATTTAATCATATGGGTCTCATAATAATAAAATTGTCAGTTGAATAATATTATTGAAAATAGTTTAAATTCTACCTGACTATATGTACAATGCCACCCCAAACACTTTCTCCTTATTTTATATTTTGCATTGCTACCTGATATTATTTTATGATTTGTTTATTGTCTGCCTCTGCCACTAGAATGGACATTCCATGAAGACAGGTATTTTGTCTGCCTTGTTCACCACTGTACCTCCTGAGCTACATCAGTGCCTGGCACATAGTAGGTGCTCAATAAATATGTGCAGTGAGTAGATGAATGACCCTTAAGTATTATTCTTAAGAACTTGGAAGTGAAACAATGAAATATGTTTCTCTGGCTGATTTTAAGACTCCCTGGGCCTTAAAAACTGACATGCCTTTCACAGTAAGTACATTCAGTAAGAGACATAAGTTTATCAATCAAAATGTTGCATGAAAATATTTTCATTCTACTCAACTATTAAAAAAAAGAAAATATATGAAATCATTTAGTTGTTTTTCTCTCTTACATATTCAAATGTTTATTTTAAACATACCTTCAGAAAGAGTCATTCTCTTTGAGGATTTCATAGCCTAGTTCTAACTCTGCCACTTATCAGTTGTTTAATTCTGGCCAATTATTTATTTTCCCTAAGCTTAACTTTGCAGTAAATTGGGGAGAAGAACATGCAAATCATCTTGCTGCTAGAAAGATTAAACAAGCTAATGTATGCAGAGTACTTACTTAGCACAGTAGCAGTACTAATGGCAAAGTAGTACTAGTAGAAAATATTAGAGTTAGAAGAAAGCCTGGAGATTCTCATTTCTATCTTTCCCCTGGGGGCAGGCATCCCTTGCATAGAGGCTCCAACAAAGGGAGATTTTGGTCCACCTCTGTTGGACCACCTCCAGTAGTGCTGAGCTCTCTACCACTGTGCAACTGATTTCATTGTTACCAGGCTTGATTCCTTAAAGGTCTTCCTTTCCTTGAAGATTTACCACCACCCCGCCACTCTGCATAATTCCAAATATTTGATCATGGTCCTGTTCTCTGTGATCACACAGAATAAGGCTTATTCCTCTTTTTATTCAACTATTGGAAGACTGTGATCACAAAGCTGAGATGGCTCTCTTCCATAACAAAGTAGTAAAGATTTCAGTAAAATCCAGTATTACAGGTGTGGTTCAACTGGCATGTGCCTACCTGACCTAAAGGAGAATGACACTGTCATACTCCTGTCTTAATTCATGCAGTTTCAAATTAGCATTGTTTGTGTGTGTGTGTGTGTGTGTGTGTGTGTGTTGGCTAGGGATATCACAAGTTGACTTTTCTTTCAGCTGCTAAATTCTCTAAGTTTTTTTTTTTTCACATACTACCCTTAAACTTCATTACCCTTAAACCATATATCTCTACACTGCATTTGTGTGATTGTTTATTTGGAAGCTTTTTTGTTTGGCAGGCAAACACAGCTTTACATTTATTCCTAATAAATTTCTTATTATATTTAGCTCATTGCCTCAGAATGAGGAATTGTCACAATTTAGACTTTCATAACTTTGTTCATATTACTTACAGCTTTCTCCCCATCTGTGCCTACTAAATTTTTTCTTCAAAGTCTGCTGAAAAGCTACCCTCTCCCTGAAGCCTTCTTGTTGAAATAATAAACTACATGTAGTCTATAAATTGTATTAAATTTTTCCAGATAACGTTATATTACACGACATAAGAAAAACATCCCCAATGTTGTGATAAGAAAAGGATGAATAGTTCTTTAAATGATAAGACACATACTCAGACAAAGAAGAAATAAAATGTGGTGGTAAGACTTGAGCAGAGGGATTTTTGGACTTCTCTGGCTGACCATAGTTGGTTCTCGTTCTGTCAAATGACATCACCTTAGGAAGCACATAAATGTGGTTAGATTTGGCTTAGGAATCTAGTCCTTTATTTATAACTTGACTGTAATGGGGCTCTGACATAGTAGAAGACACACCAAATGGAACCAATTAATTGAACTTACTTAATCACAGAATACACTAACATTCACAGAATATGGTGTTATCTACCACATTCATTTCTACAAAGGAAAAATGGTATAGAAGTTCCATCAGGAAGGTAAATGTAAAATCAGCTGTGATTAACAAGTTTAAAAGAATTGTCAAACGTTTCTAATTAAATATGAAGTAACAGGAAGCAAAGATGAATTTGACAGACTTCGCCTAAAAGAGTTCACTTTTTGTGGGAAAAAATATTCCACAGTGAGAGACGTTATAGTGTTGCAATTAAATAACATGGGCTTTAGATTTAGACAGAGCTGGGTTTGATCCAAGTACTAGCATTTACTAACTGTGATTCTTTGGGCAAGTTACCTGTTTTTCAAACTTGTTCTTTTATCTGTAAAGCAGGTCTGAGAGTAGCAATTACTTCTTAGAGTTGGTTTTTGTTTTCTTTTTTTTTTTAAGATTTAATTGAGATAAAGCATATATAGCATTTATCACAGTGCCTAGAACAGAGTAAAGAGGTAATAAATTTTGCCTTCTGTTATTGTTCTTGTTCTCATCATTATCAGAATCATCTCCATCATCATCATTTATTACCACTACTACTGCTGCTGCTACTACTACTACTATTCCCACTCTTACTAGTATATGTTGGTAAGTGGCAATATGTTAGCCTGGAAAGATATATGATCAGAGCTATGCTTTGGAAAGAAAAAACAGTAGAGATGGGTTGTTAAAGGGCAGAGAGAAGATGAACCAAAATTAATTCTTGCTATGGTCCAAACAAAAGAAGTAGAGAGCTTTAAAACAATGGCAATAATAATGGGAAAAAATGTAATATGGAAGCAAAATAGTGAATAACAATTACTTTCCTAACGCATCCTTTTATCTGATTGACTTCCTGGGGTATCTAGAATTCACTTACTGTCTTTCTCAAGCACAGCCTTATAAAATTTTCCATTTGCCCTGGCAGGCATGCCCTTTAGTCTTTTATATTACTCTGAGTTCCTTGTTGAGATATATCATAACTACCTGATGTTCATATCTTTAAGAAACACTCCACACTAGACTATTTTAAAATCTTTTATGCAACTTTTCCCTAGAGCACCTGTAGTAGAGAAAAATGAATGATATAACACAAATAAACAAATCCTTTATTCTACCACTTTTCCCAGTTTCCATGATTGGAACTAATCAGAGAACTAAAAACATTAAGGTCAGCTGAATACCAGCAACGAGAAAGGACTTTTAAGTATTGACAAAAAAGCTCAAAACAGATCTTGATAAAATAGGGAAAGATTATAAACGACTTTAGATTTCATTATAAAACACTTATATCTTTATTTATGTCCTTTCCTTGATTTAAATACGTTTTTTAAAGCACCACTTTTTACCAATCTTTAATTAACTGCCGAGAGAGTAAAGTGCTACTTGCAGTTTGCCCACACAGGTTTATAGTGGGTGGGGGAGATAGTTCCCAGGAATGGTGATGAGGTGATTAGCAGAAGCAGGAGGGGCTCTAACATACTAACTTTTCCAGAAGACTGAATGCCTTTGATCATAGCCAAGCACACCACAACCCAGGCAGCCAGCAAGCAGATGGTCATCTTCCAGTTTAAGCCCCCACTTTCAGAAATGGAACTGGAAATATTCAGTGCTTCTCTGTACCAATAATAGGTAGTGGCAGAACTTTTTTCGCATTCTGGCTCTACAACTGTAGAAAGAAAGGTAACACAGTCATTTCAGACTATAAAGAATAATGAGGCCATTTTCCCCCCCAGTAAGCCTGTAAATCAATTCTTAACTTTTCCTAGAAAAGTACTACTATTCTACAGAAGCATTTAAATCCACAATGAAACCTCAACTGTGCAAAAATGTGAAAAAGTCAACAGACATGAATCCTCTTTGACATTTGTTATTACACATTTCTAAAATAGGAATATGTGAGATTTTTATCAAGGTGATTAAAATGTATCAGGTTTATAGCCCCTTCTGCCCCCAGAATTATCTGATTGACTTCCTGGGGGCAGAGCTGTCAAAAATGCTAGCTTCTAGCCATGTGTGACTTTTGAAATGGAGCTGGTTTAGAGTGACTAGTGCTGTAAATATAAAGTACAAAGGGGCTTTTAGAGACTCAGTATGAGAAAAACAGTGTAAATTATTACATAACTAATTTTTATATTAATTATATGTTAGAATGTTAATATTTTGGATATATTGGATTAAATAAAATATTTCACCTGTCCCTTTTTACTTTCTGTAAATATGGCTACTAGGACATCTTAGACTACATATGTGAGTTGCATTCTATATTTACTGGACAGCACTAGGGAATTGTTCTTTATATTCTAGGATATAAAAATAAATGATAAGAAAACCATAAGAAAACAACCCAAGACATAAAAACAATTCCTTCAATCTAAACTCTTTTTGTCCTCGTTTTTATTTTAATGAAACTGTAAGGCATCAATAAAGATATACAGAATAAAATATTGTCAAAATTTACAATTGAAGGCTTATAATTGTTTACCCTAACATCATGGGGCACAATAAAATTACTTGGAAAGAGCTAGATAAATTAAATGATGCCAGACATCTATCTTTCTGAGTATGTCAAGGAAAGTTTGTTATAGTAACAATTTTGAAAGATTTTTCCACATTATTTAAAAAAAAGAATCTTGAAAGCTCCTGCCTTTACCAACTGTATGATCTTTAGATACAAAAACACTACATGGTACATGTCTTACAAGTGTGTGAAGCATTTTTCACCAAAGGACACTGATCCCAAGGTAGAGGTTGCTGAAAAGACTGAGAAAAATAAAACAAACTCCAGCCAATGATGACATTGTAGTAGAGAGCCACAAAAAAGCATACCTGCAAAATAAAATAGTGTGATTATATTAAACTTCTCATGCCCCTTCCTTTGAAACAATGAGATGAAATGCATAAAACCCATTTAATACTTTAAAAAAAACTCCTTATTTTATTTTTATTTGAAAAACATTATCTTTTCTAAAACGATGACTCTCATAGACCTTAAGAACATGCGTTAACAAGATTGAACTACATTTAAATTTACAGCTTGTTTTGTGTATTAGTGCAAGCTCCAGTAGTGTTTTTTTAAAACATGATTAAAGAGTTGAGTAGAAATACACACTCAAAGGTTTCATTTAAATTCAAACTATATAATTACAAACTCTGTAAAAATTATAAGGCATATACCATACCAGGAAACTTACTACACAACTTGCAAATCCAATCCCTCCCAGTTTAGGGCTTATGTAATTCCACACACCAATGCTTCCTCGCCGAATTCTTTGACCCACAGAAAGTTCCAGGAAAAAAAGGGGAATACCTATTACCAGAAGCAGTATTAAGTATGGCAAAAGATAGGCACCTACAGAAACAAGAACAAATAAAATAGATTATATTTTCAGCAGTCACAGGAGAGAATACACTAATTCTGATTATCTCATGAAAGATGATATTTAAACTTCCATATAGTATAACTACAAAGGACTTTAAAGAAAATGCAGTTTCATTACTTTAAGCTTTCTGATATTTGAAACTTGAATTTGACTGCTACAAAGAGTTTCTGATAAAAAATAATTATGAAAAAAGTAAGGATACCAATGAATAGTTTTAGTTTCATTTTATTGAAATGGTAAACCAGCTTTATTTTTTGTAAAAATAATTGCTTCCTTAAAATTAATTATTTTCTCAAATAGGTTTCACAAACTCCTGGAAATCTTATTCATACAACGTTAATAAAGTCATTTATTAAATTTTATTCAAACTCATCTAAATCATGCATTTCAAATCTGATAAATCAAAATGAGTGAGATGTTATGGTATTAAAACTGACTCTTCCTAACTAACAACAGGGAAGAAGAAATGGCTGCTTAGACTGAAAGAGAAAAAAAAAAAAGGAAAAGGAACTTCTGCCACAGACAAATGTCATTTTTTCCCATATATATATATGTCATATAAAAAGTTCACTTCAGGAAACAAGTAATTTTTTGCTTTCCAAACTTCTGTTAAGGGGTAGGGAGGACTGACTAAACTGAGCTATTTAATAGCTATTGTAAAATATATATACTATTTTCCTTGTAGTAAAGTTTTCATACTTGAAAAATATATATATTATTTTACAGCTAAATTTCAATTTAAGACACATGATTAGTGACTTTAAAATGTACTGAACAGCTTGACAATGTTAATATTAGACTCTGTTAATTGATAAAGTCAAATGTGAAACCTGTACTCATTTCTACATGAGAATACATATGCAAATTATTCATTAAATGACTTCTAAAATGGACTTGCTACATTCAAATTTCCTGTCTGGAGTTTTGTCCAACCAGATACTGCCAAGTGGGTCATGTAATCGATGGTACTAATTCCCTTTATAAAGTGGAGGCCATTTATTATATTTTCTCATTTAAAAAATGTGTTTAATGGTATTGAATAGATTTTGGAAACTATTCGAATTGTTATGGTACCTATTCTGCTGAAGAAGTAAATATTAATGATTTTATTTTCAAATCATTTATCTCAGTATCTATATATCTCTGAAATAATTATGATATACAAGAATTTCCCAGGACTTCCCTGGTGGTCCAGTGGCTAAGACTCCAAGCTCCCAGTGCAGGGGGCCCGGGTTCGATCCCTGGCCAGGGAGCTAGATCCCATATGCCGCAACTAAGAGATCGAATGCCACAACTAAAGATCCCGCGTGCTGCAACTAAGACCCAGTGCAGACAAATAAATAAATAAATAAATGTTTTTTTAAAAAAGAAATTGAATTAAAAAAAAAATTTTCCCTTAACATGGTGGTTGGTAGAAAATCTCTACTCTCTTACAGCTGATTTTCAGTCTTTGAGACATGAGTTGATCTACAAAGAGGTATGCAATGTAAAGCATCGAGGCATGAGATTATAAAACAGAATTATCAAAATTCAAATTCTAAAATGATTAATAACATTCAGGCACTAATGACCTGAACATGTTTCCTGAAGGACCGAAAGTGAATTTTAACACGTCTCAAATCCTGGGGTGTGAATTGGTTTATGTGTGTGTGAATGACTAGGAGGAAAAGAGAGAATGAATTAAGACTGGACTCATTGGGAGCATTTCCTCCGTTATGTGTTCATGACACACTATTAGATACCTGGCCTCTTCTTCTAACTCAAATTTCTCTAACACGAGCCTCCATAACAAAAATAGTCATAGCTAAACTACAACTGAGAATTTACTATTTGCCAGGCACATTTCTATCCATGTTACATGTAGTTACTCATTTATTCCTCACAAGAATCCAATGGGGCAAGTACCAGTATTTTCCTCATTTTACAGGTGTGGGAATTCAGCCAGAAGAAATAAGTTAACCTGTGAATGGTCACCTGGATAATGTGGGAAAGAGCCAGGCTTTATAGTCAAACTGACTTCAAAATTTGAGCTGGTAGCTTCTACATTATAACACTTATTAAGCTTAACCATTGTGCTTTCAGTAATATCTTCAGACAAATCAACTTATATTGGTCTATCACTTTTTATTCTGTTATTCATAAAGTGCCTCAAATGATGAATAAGATTTAGGTAACCTGAGACTGTTTGACTAAACAGTCAAGTACCTAGACAGCTCAATGCCATACTGCACGCTGAGTACTGCCTTTTGAACTCCAACAGCCATCTTGAAACGATAAAGCCCATTGGTGTTTTATAATGTCACTCTCTAGCATTTGTAATTAGAAGAGAGGAAACAATACTAGGAAGGGCATCTTGACTCTCTTTATATATGAAAGAAAGTAAAGAGGAGGAGCCATTTTTGCTAACAACTGATTACTATGAAATCCTTTAGAGCTCTCCACCAAGACAAATACTGTATTAAATGGAAAGCAACCTGAGTTTTCAGCCAAGATAGCGGTCTTCCTTAATAGTATTGCCAGTTAGGCTCATAAGGTGAAAGGTCTGAAAATCAGAATTCATCTTTTGCCAGTCTTGCAAATGGGGATGATTTGTGAGAAACAGAAAGCAGGGCAGTACATAGCTGCTTGTAGCTGACTTAATAAATAATTCATCTGTGCTGTTAAAGACTAGCTAGTGGAGCTTGCTGTTTCAGTGGAGTGATGGGTAGTGCATCACCAACTTCATGTACTGATTCTTACCTCTCTGGCAGATTTGTCAGACAGGCTACTTTTCCCCAAACCTGTAGTTTTGTCCCTGGTTGAATTAACTCAGCAAGACCTTAAACATATTTTGTCACCATGACACCTTAGCTTTTTATCTATTAGTGACTGAAAAGAAACCATTTCATATATGAATGGTTTTATTATTTCGTCTGATATATAGGTTGTAACTACATCAAAAATAAAATAAAACCATGTTTTTTTCTAATCAGCAGAACTATCACAAACTGGAATCAAAGACCAAAATATTCAGTCTTTCCTTTATGTGCTGAAATGCTGCTTACAGAATATTTAGTGTTTAATCACACTTGTTTGAACAGCTTCCATATATGTATATGGTAAAGATAGTAATGGTAAAGAAAGTAAAGCTTAATATTAAAGTTATTTTAATGTAATAACCCAAATGTTGTTAACTTAATGTTCAGTTTGACTTTGGTGTACTTTTGAGCTTGTATCCTACATGAACAATGTACTCTCTTGTATATGGTTTTATTTTCTTGATTTTAAGACAATTTTCACTAAATAACACCTGGTAATTATATGCACAAATACAAAAAGCTAAATATCATGTTGATCTAGATAATATGTTTAAAATTAGGAATGGTAATTATCATCGTAAGGATGCTAATATCTGAGGATGAAGACTATCTGGCATTATATTAATTATCTGGTTAAATTCCTTCTACTAGGATATACAAAGTTCTGGTCAGCATTTGAAGACTATAATCATTCTAAATTATATGAAATTTTTGCTTTTTTGAAGAGGGAAACACCTTAACATTCAGAGTTAATAAATTGTGGACAGAAAATTCTCTCTTGTCTTGTTCACCAATATCGTCTCATATCAAAAACTTGAGGACTTTTCTCCAAAGTGAATAACTGATAGGCACAAGGGATGGAACACTGGTTAGAGAAGTCAGTAATTTAGAGATGTTAACAGCATCCACAGAAAGAATTTGAGAATTTATGACCTTAAGCAATCCTTGAGTGTTCATAGCAAGCCATCTGCTCCTATGGAAACCTAATCTGAAAACAGAGCTGAAATTCAGAGCTGAAATTACTTCCAGCAAAAGTGTCTCCCTAGTTTTACAGTGGAATTCATAGTTTCTAAAATAGTGAAACTACAGCAACAACAGGGGCTATTTGACATAATCAACTGCAATTTGCTCAGCAATGTATCACTCAAAAAAAAAGCGGAAAACAGAAACTTACCACCCCCATTCTTCTGACAGAGGTATGGGAATCTCCACACGTTCCCTAATCCTACAGAAAATCCAACCTGGGCCAGGATGTATTGTAGTTTACTGTTCCAAGCTGGTCTTTCATCTTCGACTTCAGATCCTTCTTCAACATCTGTGTCTTTCTCTTCTTGGACGTCAACAATTAGTTCACTTTTCTTAAAGGCATCATCAGCTGAGTCTTCATTGGAAAGAAGGTCTTTGACAGACTCAATAACCTCATCGTCTAATTCTCTTTTTACCACCTTGCTATTCTTAGGCATTGGAAAGTGCGGGCAGTGGTATTTTTTTTAATTCCCTTTTGGTAAGTTTGTTAATCCTTTTTAAAAATATGTTAGTTGATAGGAATAAAAGATGGAGGAGGATATCAAAGGAATCTTTGATTCAAGGTGATAAAGTCTTATGGATCCTGGATCTCTATGTCCAATATTCTGTGGGTACCTGCAAAATTTTAAGTTGAAAAACAATAATATTTAATAAGGAAAAATATTTAAAATACCAAAGACCCTTTCTTATTAATTTTTAAGATGCAAACTCTTTCTACAGAGTGTAAAACATATGACTGTCCTTGACCTTTCAGAGCTTATTTCCAGAAGTATAAGAATTGTAAAGTACACAAGGGCTTCACACACATTTTCTTTTAGCTAACTTCTTCCTTCTTGCAAAAATCTACTTTGATCTCAGATATACCCCACTGCATAATGTTGACTCGGTTCATTCGTAAGTAAGTAGAATTTTGAGACCCTTTTTCTTAATTCTTCCTTTTTCTCCTCTCTGACTAAAGTACATCCCTTATTTTATTGCTTATAGAATTATATACACAATTGCATGCCATCCCTGTAAATTTGTCTTATACAGAATTTCATCTGTTGGCATGTTCATCTATTTATTCATTTGATATTAAGGGAAAAGACATTAAGGGATATATTGGGGGCGGGGAAATTTCTCCTCTTTCCCCTCTTAGTTCTTTTGGTTGGTGATTAAAATGACATAAGACAGATTCACAGGAGAAAAAAAGTTTATTATTTTTGTACAGCAAATCCACATAAATATGAAGAATTCCAAAGACAACAAGGCAAGGTGAGATATATATATATTATTCTGGACTAAGAAGGAGGTAGGGATCTGAGGTTTTAAGGGGAAGTAAAATAATTCAAAGGAAGATAAAAGGAGTTGTTTGGTAAACAAATGTTTGCGGGTCATCCAAAGACAATAGGACGCAGAGAGGACTTTGATCAAATGGGCTTGGCTAGGTTCCTTCCTGTCTACCACACCTAATACTTGACTATAGTTATCAGTGGTGATAGCTCCTTCCTGGGACAGGCCTCCTATCTTAAATTCTTTTAGGCAGTAAGGGAGGAATTCAAAGGTTCTTCCTGAGTCTTTTGGGCTTTCATTTTTTCAGCTCAAAGTAATCTGCATGCTGGAGTGGCACATCTTGTGGCAACCTACCCTGAATCCCATCAGACACAAGCATTAATGAAACATACAATATCTGCTTTTAACGAGCTTGTATCTACTATAGAGAAAGGTGCATCCCAAATAACTGCACTACCCTGCACAATGTAAATGACCCAACATCCTTACAATAGGAGAGGCCAGGGACGTTGGATACAAGTGAACTTAGAGTTGAGCAGAAATGGAGTGGGCCACAACAAACATAAGGAAAAACATAAACAGATTCAGGAAGTGGTAAAAATTTGTGATATTTGTGTGTACGTTCTCTCAAACAACTCAAGAACAACACTGCCATCACCTTGGCATTTTCCCCTTTCTCCATTTCTGTTTGCATCATATCTCATCTCCTTTCTCTATTCAGATACAGACCAAGTAAGTACACAAGGCATATCTACGAACCAATGAGACTATTCTTTTTTTTAATTGAAGTAGAGCTGATTTACAATATTGTTTTAGTTTTAGGTGTACAGCACAGTTGTTTGCTTTGTTTTGTTTTTGCAGATTATATTCCATTATGGGTTATTATAAGATATTGGGTGTAATTCCCTGTGCTATACAGTAAATCCTGATTGCTTATCTATTTTATGTATAGTAGTTTGTTAATCCCATATGCCTAATTTGTCCCTCCCCGACTCCCCTTTGGTAACCATAAGTTTGTTTTCTGTGTTTGTGAGTTTGTTTCTCTTCTGTATTCATTTGTATTATTTTTCAGATTCCACATATAAGTCATATCATTTGGTGTTTGTCTTTGTCTGGCTTACTTCACTAAGCATAATATTCTCTAGGTCCATCCATGTTGCTGCAAATGGCAATATTTCATTCCTTTTTATAGCTGAGTAATATAGTGTGTGTGTGTGTGTGTGTGTGTGTGTGTGTGTGTGTGTGTGTGTGTGT